>NC_142803.1:42568764-42609034 GCF_049724085.1 Artemia sp. Qi Xiang Cuo
CACAACAAGTCACTACTGAAATATTGCAACTCTTGCATTTCACGACAGAAATTCAAAATGAAATTTGAAAAATTAAGACAATATAACTGTGATATGGTAAGTGTGTGTAAGTTTTTGTGTGTGTAAGTTTTGGCGTGTGTGTGTAAGTTTTCGTGTGTTCGAGTATTTGTTCGTGTGTGTGTGTGTGTGTATGCTTGTTCGTTTCCTTTTATGTTTTGGTGCGTGTGTGTAATTGTATGTGGGCATGTAATGTTTTTTGTTCATATAATTTTTTTTTTTAAGGACATTTCTTACACGTGTTTGTAACTTTTTTTGTGTGTGTGTGTATTGTATTGGGTTTCTTAGATTTTGTGTATGTAAGTGTTTTCGTTTGTGTGTTAGTTTTCGTTTGTGTGTGTGTGTGTGTGTGTTTGTTTTTGTGTGCTTTTCTTTTTTCGTGTGCTTGTGTTTGTGTGTGTGTGTGTGTGTGTGTGTGTGTGTGTGTGTGTGTGGTAGTTTTTGTGTGTTTGTTAGTTTTTGTGCGTGTGTGTATGTTTTTGTGTGTGTGTGTAAGTTTTTGTGTGCATGTAAGTTTTTGTGTGCATGTAAGTTTTTGCATGTGGGTGTTAGTTTTTGTGTGTGTGTGTGTGTAAGTTTTTGTGTGTCTAGTTTTGTGTGTGGGTGTAAGTTTTTGTGTGTGTGTTTGTAAGTTTGTGTGTGTGTGTGTGTGTGTGTGTCTTTGTTTTTGTTTGGTTTTTTGTGTGTGGATTTTTGTGTTTGTGTGTTTTTGTTTTTGTGTGTTTTTTTTTTGGCGTGTGTGTTTGATTTTTCGGTTGTGTGTTTGTAAGTTTGTGTGTTTTTGTGTGTGTTTTTTTTAGTTTGCGTGAATTTGTGTGTGTGTTTTTTGTTGTGTTCATGTTTTAGTTTTTTTTGTGTGTGTGTGTGTGTGTGTGTGTGTGTAAGTTTTTGTGTGTGTGCAAGTTTTTGCGTGTTTGTGTAATTTTTAGTGTGTTTGTGTGTGTGAGTTTTGTGTGTGTGTGTGTGTGTGTAAGTTTTGTGTGCATGTAGTTTTTGTGTGCATGTAAGTTTTCGTGTGCATGTGTAAGTTTGTGTGTGAGTGTGTGTGTGTGTGTGTAAGTTTGTGTGTGTGTGTAAGTTTGGGAGTGTGTGTGTAATTTTTAGTGTGTGTGTGTGTGTGTGTGTGTGAGTTTTGTTTTTGTGTGTGTGTGTGTGTGTGTGTGTAAGTTTTTGTGTGCATGTAAGTTTTTGTGTGCATGTAAGTTTTCGTGTGCATGTGTAAGTTTTTGTGTGTGTGTGTGTGTGTAAGTTTTTGTGTGTGTAAGTTTTGGCGTGTGTGTGTAAGTTTTAGTGTGTGTGTGTGTTAGTTTTCATGTGTGTGTGTGTAAGTGTGTGTGTGTGTGTGTGTGTGTTTGTGTTCGTGTGTGTGTGTAAGTTTTCGTGTGTGTGTGTAAGTTTTTGTGTGTGAGTGTAAGTTTTTGTGCGTGTGTGTAAGTTTTTGTGTGCATGTAAGTTTTTATGTGCATGTAAGTTTTAGTGTGAATGTGTTAGTTTTTTGTATGTCTGTGTGTGTGTGTGTGTGTATGTGTGCGTAAGTTTTCGTGTGTGTGTGTAAGTTTTTGTGTGTGTGTGTAAGTTTTTGTGCGTGTGTGTAAGTTTTAGTGTGTGTGTAATTTTTTGTGTACATGTAAGTTTTTGTGTGCATGTAAGTTTTTGCGTGTGGGTGTAAGTTTTTGCGTGTGGGTGTAAGTTTGTGTGTGTGTGTGTGTGTAAGTTTTTGTGTGTCTAAGCTTTTGTGTGTGTAAGTTTTTACTTGTGTGTGTGTAAGTTTTCGTGTGTGGAAAAATTTAGAAGTGTCCAACTCAGAAAAGCCCGAAAACGTAATTTACATATCCCAAATCATAAGTTTCAGACAACACACTCCTATGAGCGGCTAAGAAATCTAGCTCAGAAAAGTCTGAAATAGCAAACTAGTCATCCCAAACTATTGGTTTCAGACAACAAACACCTCTGATGGACTAAGAATCCTAGCTCTGAAAAGTTCAAATAGCAAACTACACATCCCAAATCGTAATTTTCTGACAACATACACCTATGAAAGGCTATGAAATCTAGCTAATAAAAGCCGGAAATAGAAAATTAACCATCCCAAATCATAAGTTTCAGACAGCACTCACCTATGAACGGCTAAGAAATCCAGCTCGGAAAATTAAAAAAATAGCAACCCACACACCCCAAATCACAGGTTTCAGACAACACATACCTATGAAAGACTAAGAAATCCAACTCAGAAAAGCCCGAAATAGTAATTTACATATCCCAAATCATAATTTTCAGAAACCACACACCTATGAAAGGTTAAGAAATCTAGCTCAGAAATGTCAAAAATAGCAAACTAGTCATCCCAAACTATAGGTTTCAGACAACAAACACCTATGAAAGGCTAAGAAATCCAGCTCAGAAAAGTCAAAAGTAGCAATCCATAAATCACAAATCATAGGTTTCAGACAACACACACCAAAGAAAGACTAAGAAATCTAGCTTAGAAAAGCCCGAAATAGTAATTTACATATCCCAAATCATAGGTTTCAGACAACACTCACCTATGAACGACTAAGAAACCTAGCTCAGAAAAGTCAAAAATAGCAAACTAGTCATCCCAAACTATAGGTTTCAGACAACAAACACCTATGAAAGGCTAAGAAATTCAGATCAGAAAAGTCAAAAGTAGCAATCCACCCATCCCAAATCATAGGTTTCAGACAACACACACCTATGAAAGACTAAGAAATCCCACTCAGTAAAGCCCGAAATAGTAATTTACATATCCCAAATCATAGGTTTCAGACATCATTCACCTATGAAAGACTAAGAAACCTTAGCTCAGAAAAGCCTGAAATAGCAAAACTACTCATCCCAAACTAGAAGTTTCAGACAACAAACGCCTATGACGGACTAAGAATCATAGCTCTGAAAAGTTCAAATAGCAAACCACACATCCCAAATCATAATTTTCAGACGACACACACCTATGAACGTATAAGAAATCTAGCTCAGAAAAGACAAAAATAGCAAACCACTCATCCCAGTCATAGGTTTCAATCAACACACACCTATGAAAGGCTAATAAATCCAGCTCAGAAAAGTCAAAAATAGCAAACTACATATCCCAAATCATAGGTTTCAGTCAACACACACCAACGAAAGACTAAGAAACCTAGCTCAGAAAAGTCAAAAATATCAAACTACTCATTCCCAAACTATTTGTTTCAGACAACATTCACCTACTAAATACTATAATACTTTATCTCAGTAAATCATTAAATAGCAAACTACACCTCCCAAATCATAATTTTCTGACAACACATACCTATGAAAGGCTAAGAAACCTAGCTCAGAAAAGTCGAAAATAGCAAACTACACATCCCAAATCATAGGTTTCAGACAACACATACCTATGAAAGACTAAGAAATCCAACTCAGAAAAGCCTGAAATAGTAATTTACATATCCCATGTCATAAGTTTCAGACAGCATTCACCTACGAAATACTATATCCCAAATCATAAGTTTCAGACAGTATTCACCTACGAAATACTAAGAAACCTTAGCTCAGAAAAGTCTGAAATAGCCAACTACTCATCCCAAACTCGAAGTTTCAGACAACAAACACCTATGAGTGACTAAGAATCCTAGCTCTGAAAAGTCCAAAAAGCAAACTATACCTCCCAAATCATAATTTTCTGAAAGGACACACCTATGAAAGGCTAAGAAATCTAGATCAGAGAGGTCAAAAATAGCAAATTAACCATCCCAAATCATAGGTTTCAGTCAACAAACACCTACGAATGGCTATGAAATCCTGCTCAGAAAGTTAAAAAAATAGCAACCCACACACCCCCAAATCATAGGTTTCAGACAGCACACACCTACGAAACACTAAGAAATCCGGTTATGAAAAGTCAGAAATAGCAAATTACATATCCCAAATCATAGGTTTCAGACAACACTCACCTATGAACGGCTAGGAAACCTAGCTCAGAAAAGTCAAAAATAGCAAACTAGTCATCACAAACTATAGCTTTCAGACAACACACCCCTATGAATGTCTATGAAATAATGATATTAATATACAAAAGTAGCTATCCACACACCCCAAATCATAGGTTTCAGACAACACACACCTATGAAAGACTATGAAATCCAACTCAGAAAAGTCAAAAATAGCAAACTACATATCCCAAATCATAGGTTTCAGTCAACACACACCAAAGAAAGACTAAGAAACATAGCTCAGAAAAGTCAAAAATAGCAAACTACTCATCCCAAACTATTGGTTTCAGACAACATTCACCTACGAAATACAAGAAAACCTTAGCTCATAAAAGCCTGAAATAGCAAACTACACCTCCCAAATCATAATGTTCTGACAACACAAACATATGAAAGGAAAAGAAACCTAGCTCAGAAAAGACGAAAAAATCAAACAACACATCCCAAATCATATGATTCAGACACAACACACCTATGAAAGACTAAGAAATCCAACTCACAAAAGCCCGAAATAGTAATTTACATATCCCAAATCATAAGTTTCAGACAGCATTCACCTACGAAATACTAAGAAACCTTAGCTCAGAAAAGTCTGAAATAGCCAACTACTCATCCCAAACTCGAAGTTTCAGACAACAAACACCTATGAGTGACTAAGAATCCTAGCTCTGAAAAGTCCAAAAAGCAAACTATACCTCCCAAATCATAAATTTCTGAAAGTACAAACATATGATATGATAATAAATCTAGATCATAAAAGTCAAAAATAGCAAATTAACCATCACAAATTATAGGTTTCAGTCAACAAACACCTACGAATGGATAATAAATCCAGCTCAGAAAAGTCAAAAAAATAGCAACCCACACATCCCAAATCATAGGTTTCAGACACCACACACCTACGAAAGACTAAGAAATCCGGTTATGAAAAGTCGGAAATAGCAAATTACATATCCCAAATCATAGGTTTCAGACAACACTCACCTATGAACGGCTAAGAAACCTAGCTCAGAAAAGTCAAAAATAGCAAACTACTCAACCCAAACTATAGGTTTCAGAAAACAAACACCTATGAAAGTCTAAGAAATCCAGCTCAGGAAAGTGAAAATTAGCAATCCACCCATCCCAAATCATAGGTTTCAGACAACATTCACCTATGAAAGACTCAGAAATCCAGCTCAGAAAAGTCAAAAATAGCAAACTACAAATCCCAAATCATAGGTTTCAGTCAACACACACCAACAAAAGACTAAGAAACCTAGCTCAGAAAAGTCAAAAATAGCAAACTACTCATCCCAAACTATTGGTTTCAGACAACATTCACCTACGAAATACTAGAAAACCTTAGCTCAGAAAAGCCTGAAATAGCAAACTATACATCCCAAATCATAATTTTCTGACAACGCATACCTATGAAAGGCTAAGAAATCCAGCTCAGAAAAGTCGAAAATAGCAAACTACACATCCCAAATCATAGGTTTCAGACACCACACACCTATGAAAGACTAAGAAAACCACCTCAGAAAAGTCAAAAATAGCAAACTACATATCCCAAATCATAAGTTTCAGTCAACACACACCAACGAAAGGCTAAGAAACCTAGCTCATAAAAGCCTGAAATAGCAAACTACTCATCCCAAACTATTGGTTTCAGACAACATTCACCTAGGAAATACTAGGAAACCTTAGATCAGAAAGGCCTGAAATAGCAAACTACACATCCCAAATCATAGGTTTCAGACAACACACATCATACGAAAGACGGGTGCTCGGGGAGAGCCTTTGAGGGTCTGTGGGTCCCTTGAGGGCCGGGGGCCCGTTGGGAGCTCGGGGGGCCCTGTGGGGACCGGGGGCGGACCTTGGGGGGTCTGAGGAGGGCGTTTGGGGGATAACATTTCGAAATTTTTACTTTTGAGTTTACTTTTTTTTGGCGGCGCATCCCTGCGGCGAATCCTGCGGCACGTTTCTGCAGCGCATCTCTGTGGCGCTTCCCCTGCGGCGCTTTCCTGAACCGCGGCGCATCCCTGTGGCGCATCTTGAGGTGCTTTCCTGGCCCAGCGGCGCATCCTAGCGGCGCTTCTCTGGTCCGGGGGACCTTTGGGGGCCGGGGGAGGGTCTTTGGGGCACAGGGAGGGCCTTTGGGGGTCCGGGGGGCAGTTGGGGGCCTGGGGGACATTTGGGGACCGGTGGAGGGCCTTTGGGACCCCGTTGGTCCTTTGGGAGCTCGATGGGCCTTTGGGGGGCCCGGGGATGGCCTTTGGGGGTCTGGGTGGGCCTTTGGGGGCGCCGGTGGCCCTTTGGGAGCTTGGGGGGCCTTTGAGGACCGGGGGCTTCCTTCGGGGTTGGGGTAGGAGGATTGGAACCCTTTGGGGTTGGGTTAGAGGACCTCACAACACTGTTCAAATGAAACTTGTGTATTATAACGACCACAGAGTTTCACCATTAAATTCTCTTCTAAAATCTCTTCAAAAATCATCTTTTAAAATGTCTCTAACTGTTTCGCCGAAATAGTTCCATAACCTGTCTAAAACAGTTTCGCCCAAATAATCCCTAAACGTAATTCAGCGTGTTCCTTTTGTTTTTGGCATCTCTGCGCTAATGCATTTCAAATTAATAAGAAACCTGATTCCCGCGCTAAAACAATTCATCGCTAAGATGTTTCTTGGAGAATTGTTTCCATGGTCTTTGGCTATTAATATCCTTTGGAGTTCGACCAAAAGAGTTGTTTCCGAGGCAAAGACATTAATAATTTGGATCTATTCCTGGAGAATCGTTTCTATGCGAAAATTTTTAAAGTCTGACAGATGATGTCATTGGTTGATTGATCTGTCAAAAAAGGGAAATTAATTTGTTGTTTCTAAGGGGAATTATTGATTCACGATAGGTGAATTGAGGTCGACAGCACAGGTGTTCCACGGTCGAGGGTGTTGTTGTTGTCAGTGCACGCTCTCAGCGAATGTCAAGGTCGAGGTTGTTGTTGTTGACACATTGGAAAAAGAGGTCATTGACCCCATTAACCACGTGTTCTCCCTAGGGAGGCTATACCCATATATGGGGTGCAAAAAAGTTATAGGTGGCAGCAGGGGTGCCACATGGGAGCTTTAGGGTCACTTCTACTCATATGATCCACAAAGTATGCTCTAATATTACAATTTGCAAAGGTCAGGTTTGAATATTATATCCTGATATGAGATTCTGACAAATGAAACAGTCGTTTCACATAAAACTTGGTACTGGTGCATTATAACTAAACCAGTACTATAGACTATAGGCCTACAAGGAAACCAGATACGAAACCTGTCAAACGGCTATTTGCAAGAGATAAATTGATTGCAAAGCGTGGTTTCTCATTGAGTTTACAATATTTAAATAATTGTTTTTTTTTTGGGGGGGGGGGGGGGAAGAAGGTACCTAGGTTAGGTTAGGTTATGTATTTAATATATGTTATGCTTTACCCCCCCCCCCCTAATGTGCAAATATATAACCCAAATTTGTTTATCAGCTATTATATATTCATCTTATTTTATTTAATTTCATTAGCATTAACCAAACTTGACTTCTTTCATATATAGTGCTGTTTTAGTTGTATTGCACAAGTACCTAAAATTCTTTTTTATAACTTAGGTCAATAAAATTAAATTTAATCAAAATAAGAACATGTTAAAGCTCCTGTAATATAATTGAACAACAAAAACATAATAAAGTCTTTTCCCAAAACAAACAGACATTAAAACAAATAATCACATCAACCTTAGAAGTAGTAAATATAGTACTGAAATGAATGAATTCTGGAACAAACTGAAATTAAAACAAACATTCAATTAAATCCTAAAAGAGCACAAGTTACCCCAAAAAAGGACACACCCATTGCCCCTTAAATGCTCCAAAGGCCAGGTCATGATTTATGCTGTACTGAATAGGATTTACATTTTGAGTTGGGAATTTTTTAGTTGCTGTGAAATTAACAATAGAATATCAACAAAAGAATATTACAAGGCTAGTCAGAGTTTTCAAAAATTAGTTTCTGCAAATAAAAACTATCCCAACCCCTCAAAGCCTCTAAAAGACAAGTCATTTATTCTTTCCTGAAAACAATATGTATTTTGAATGAAGTTGCTTTTATTTTTAAAAATAAATAAATTAACATAATAGTCAAGAATACAAGAAAATAAATATTTATTGGAATAAAAACAACTGTGACTTTCAATTTACATTGCTGTTGCAATTATGTTTTGGGTCCTCTTCCCTCAATGGGGCTAGATATATTCTTAGGATATACATAAAAGTTTTATTGGTTTTGAGGGGGAAAGAGGTTAAACTTGGCTTTACTTTTTAGCATGGGCAAACTTTTATGAGAGATAGGGATAAAAAACAGTACTCTTGTGCACTCTGATTCCCTTGGTTCTCTCTCAAACGCTCTTTTTAAACATAATGGTCAAAACAAAGACAATTGCATTCCAACCTGCCCCCCCCCCAAACCCTTTATGAGGCAGCCTTACGAACTTTATGTTAATCTTCATTGTTTGGTTAGTGTTTCTGATAATTTATCCCTAGCCCCTCTCTAATGGTCTCATATATCCCTAGGCTATACAAAGAAACTAACAAAACGAAAAAACATAAAGAAGAGAGAAACGAGGATAATATAAGCCAGTGAAAAACGTAGATTACAATGCAAATATTTTGGTTAAGACCTCTGGTTGACTGTTCTCAGTGCGCAATATTCAAGAAAAAAATTACTGACAAAAACTCAAAGACAATACAAAAACCAAACCTTAAAACAAACATAAAAACTAAAATATGAAGACCCTCTCAAAGTAAAAGTGAAAGGGTAACTGAATAAAAATACAATACTGAATGGAAATTCAATCTTTCAATTTATGCAGAGCCATTGTTTAAAGCCAATTGCTTCCTGGATAAGATATTAACACTGATTCTGTTATGTTGTAAAATATGGCTTTGTTGATTAATATAAAAACGATCAGAATTAATTGGTCTGTTTTAGGGTTTGGTTTTTTATATTATCTTTGGATTTTTATCTGTATTTTTTTTTTAATATTGTGCACTGAGGACGGTCAAGTGGAAGGTCTTGACCAAAATATTGCCATTGTAATCTACGTTTTTCACTGGCTTGTATTATCCTCGTTTCTCTCTTTACGTTTTTTTTTCGTTTTGTCATGATTAGACAGTGTGGTCTCAGAAATTATTTACAACAAGCTTATGGAGACCATATGACCAAGTCTGTCCTTAATTATTTTTATTTGCCTAAAAATCTAATTAACCAGCAAGACTTTTTAGAGCATTGAAGGGTAAATAGAATTCTTCCAAAGTCTCTTTGTTTCTCATTAAATCTAGGCACGCAATCAGAACTGAAATTTAGTGATAGGGTTGATTTTCAGTCAAAAAACAACATTTTAAAAGACCACAAAACCAAGGTTTTTTCCTTAGTAACACAATCTGAAAATGTCAACACTTTTTACAGCAAAACCTCTTGCCAGCATATTTTCAACGGATTTCTAAAATAGCTCCAAGTTCTTTCTGTCATGACTTTTTTATGACTAGGCAGAAAAGTTGGCAAAATTACAATGCAAAAAAAAATTCAAAATTCGAAATGCTTTCTTCCTAGATTCTGTCCTGGTCTGGCCATTGAGAACCTATCTTACAAAGTTCTTACACTGGAAGAAGCCCACGTCTTGTCAAAGGGACCAAAATTTTGCTTGTATCAAACATGAGTAAATTTCTCAGAGATAGTCCCCAGTGTGGAGGCGGGTATATTTGGTTAAAAAGGTATTGTGGATAACCCAAATTTACTTTGAGGGGAGGTTGTTAAGAATCTTGTTGACTTTACTTCATATTTCTCTAACTAAAAAAAATCAGGAAACACAAATTCTCAAAAATTTAACAAAAGGCCCAGATATCCTTAAAGGGTGCTCTGTTCCTAAATTCTATGGTCTCTCAAGAATCCACAAAGATGGAGTTCCTCTGTGCCCAATTGTGGCTTCTTATAGTTCCCCAGCTTCCAGACTGAGAAAATGGTTATTCACAATTTTTCACCCTCTTATGTCAACACAATCTTCTTACATTAAAAACTCAGTTCACCTTGCTGAAAAATTAAAAGACCTTGATATAAAAAAAGACACCATTTTGACCAGTTTTGATGCCGCTTCTATGTATACTTCAAAAGAAACTAGAAGATAGAATTGACCAGATAGACTATAAAACACTAGATATTGAAATCAGTAGGTTCCTTGTTTGACTTTGGAATAGATCTTCCTTGTATATTCGGTACAATAATCAATTTTTCACCCAAATTATTGTCCTTCCAATGGAAATAGGCTTTTCACCTTTTTCGGCCAGTTTTTACATGGAATTTATTGAAACCTCTACTTTCAATACTTTTCCTCTGAAACACTCTTTCTGGGGCCAGTTTGTTGATGATGTTATTTCTGTGTGGGATCATGGAGAGACAGTACTTGAAACTTTTTTTACTCATCTTAACACTTTGGATTCTAACCTTCAATTCACAAGAAGATAATCATAAACTGCTTTTTCTAGGCATCTTAACCTTCAACAAATCTCTCAGCCTTGAGTTTTTGATGTTTAGAAAACCTACACATAATGATAGGTATTTACATTCCTCTTCCAACCACCCTCCTTGCGTAAAAAGAGAAGTAGTTATATCTTTGGTTGATTGTGTAATAAGAATATGCTCAGAAGCTCATATAGTCCCAGAAAAGAATTATCTGAAGGACATTTTGTTTTGCAATGGATATCCCATCAAGTTACTGGAATCTATCATAGAAAAAAGGCAGAAAAGGATGCATCAGCTCCAAAACCCTCAACAGATATCATCCCTTTAGTGGGTGATAAGAAAATCTTCATTGTTTTATCCTATTTTCCCAAATTAAGTTACACAATGCAAAGAATAAAAAAAAAACTTGAATGTCACCTTTAAATATTCTAATAAAATATAGAGCTTTTTTAACAGTGGCAAAGATAAAACCAGCCCCATTTTGGGCAGTGGTGTTTATAGGGTTCCCTTTTCTTCCAGTTCTTTCTATGTTGGAAGAACCCAACAGCAGCTGGGGGAGAGGCTGTCAGAACACAGGTCCTCAATCAGCAAGTCGTCAATCAACAAAGCTATGGGGCTATGCCAAAGACAAGACTTTTGATTCTGCCATGGCACAAAATGTCTATGACAATCCACACCATTTCATTTTATTTGACAACACCTCCATTATTGCCCCCATTAAAGGCCTCATGCAAGTTTTCAGGGAAGCAGCTGAGATAAAAAAAAAAAGCACATTCACCAAAAAGTAGCTCTCAATAAAGACACTAGAGAAACCTGTTTAAGCCCCATTTATAATGAACTAATTAATTCTGATTGTTTTTATATAAGTCAACAAAATCATATTTTGCAACCTAGCAAAATCTGTGATATCTTACCTGGGAAGTGAGTGGCTTTTAAAAATGTTCTTCATCAAGCAAGGCTACAAGGGGAAGGGGGAATTGCCCATCCCAAACATTTTTTTTAAGAATCCTTCCTAAATTATACTATTGAGTACTATATACAAAAAAAGGACTGAAAAATTGATTGTTTTCTAAAAAAAAAATTAAACATATCAACGCACTTAAATTGTTCAAAGATTGTATGCGTTATAAATGTAAGACTGAACATTTCTTTGCTGTTAGGGAGAGCCAAAGGGGGTGCACACCCAAGACAAGAAGGTTGAACAGTGAAAGTGCTATGGCCTGTATAATCATGCAAAGGTTAGTACTACTTATCACTGCCCTGCAGAGACAGTGACACAAAAAAAATGTATGTAATACATACATCCAAATGAAATAGTTTTATTTCCATCACTGAACTTGAAAAAATTCCAGACTCCTTCACCTACACTGTAAATGTTTGCCTCCTTGCTAGCAGCCACCCAACATTATACAAGGTACTCTCACAATGATGCCAATTCATCTCCCAAAATCTAGTATCTGCCTCATTTGGTGGCATTGAAATAGCTTACAGTTCTGATGAAGATAGTGACTTATCATCTATTATAAGGGCCAAGGTTGTATCTTTCTTTATACCAAATGGCTTTGCATCCTAGTGCAGAGATTTAAAAAGCATGTGTTCCAATTATACCAATGAGGAGTAAGAAATTTTGCTTTGCAATTTCTTCAGCCATTTCTATGTCAATTGAGTATATTTCACATCTCCCTTAACCTGAGACCTGGTTATACTTATTTTTTCTCACGCATGGAACCCATTGCAGGGCACCATAAGGCCAACTATTCTATCTGGCATACCTCAACAAGGTTCTTTGCACAGTAATATTCTTTGGAAAATACATTTCCTGCTGCTAGGGCCAAGTATACCATTTATCACCTCCTTTATCACCCATTTACCATTTATCGCCCCCTTTACCCATTTGTCCTTTTTTTTCTTGACATCATATTCTGATCCTGATTCAGTTCTCTTTTAGTCTCATAGAGAAAAACTTCTTGACAAAACTCAAACTGGCTCAAGAGTTTGTTGTCCACTGCATCAAAATGCACTGTTTATCTTCTGCCAATCTTTTGCAGCATCTACTTTTCACCTTGATTCAGATACTTTTTTGCAGCCTCAGCAAAACTTATCTTTTTTCCCAGCCAACTGACTAGGCTTTTTCTTATTCCTTGCCCTTTTTCTTTGTTTTTGCGAACCTTTGCCAACAGTACTGGTAACAACATTAGAAATAATCCTCTCGTCCTCAAACATTGTCATGTAACCAATGGGTGCATTCTCGGAGATTGTATTTTGAAAGAAGATTTTTCTATATTTTTGTTGTCCTATTTCTATAGGAGCCTTTCACATTGGTGTCCAGATGCTTAGATTATCCATTCATCTTACATTGCCAACTTACCACACCATAGTGGTATCAAAGAGCAATTGAAAATATTACGTCTCACCAAATGCAACAGGCAATGAGTCTGTAACCTTACCTTTGACTGGGTTTACCTCTGATTGGCTAATGAATATCAATGTTTAGTGGCAACTCTAACCTTGACAAAGTTTCCCAATGCCTGGGATAAGCAGCAAAGTGATCCAGCTGATCTCCCATTGTTTTATGTTATGTTGATAGTAAACCCTGCCTTAATTCAATTATTTTAAACAAAATTGTAGAGGGAAGAGGATTTTTTACCTCCTCATTTTTGCACTGCCACCCCTCCCAAATTAAGGTTCAGAATTCATACTTCTTCTGCAAAAATCGAATTGCCATTCAGCATTATATTTTTATACCATTACCATTTCACTGTTACTTTGAGAGGGTCTTCATATTTTAATTCTGTGTTTGTTTTAAGGTTTGGTTTTTGATATTATCTTTGGATTTGTATAAGTAATTTTTTTTAAATGATAATCTTTTGGTAAATTTTTGGCAGTTCATATTATTGATTTATGAATAAAGTGAACCACTTGATGCCTTTTTTTATGCCCTTTATGAACATAATAATTGCTTGTATCAGAAATTCAAATTTACCCATGCCCCTAATGTGCAAATATATACCCTGAATTGTAACCTCACAAAGAAGTTATCAACACTAGTTAAGTTATTGAAAAGTGGTTAAAAACATATCACTAGTTTATAAATAAGTTGCTAAAGAAACTTATTCATAACAATTCAAACTTCATTTATTAGGCAACTCAAATATAAAATTTATTCTTACCATTTCAAGTTTTTTAAATGCTATTGGCAAAAATAGCACTGACTTTTACAATTCCAAACTTTGCTGTCAACAATTCATGTTATATTCTAATTCATGGTATATATTTGCACATTAGGGGGAAGGGTGTGGGTAAATTTGAATTTCCAGTAGAAGCAATTGTTATGTTTGTAAAGAGCATATAAAAAGGCATCAAGTGGTATGTTTACTTTATTTGTAAGTCAATAATGTCAACTGCCAAAAATTTACCAATTTTCTACATAGCCTAAGGATACATGAGACCATTAGAGAGGGACTGGGAATGAACTGTTAAAAATAAAAACCAGGCCATTGAAATAAGCATAAGATTATCATTCTAAAATTCTGATTTTAGAATGCTAGAAAGGCTATTTCTGATTATTTTTTCAGTAAGGTTCTACTAGGAAAGGCAATGGGAGACCACAGAATCAAATGGGGAGGAAAAAGTCTCCTGGACTTGGATTATGCAGATGATTTAAGCATCCTAGATGAAAGTGTGAGCAAAGTGAATGAAGTTTTAGGGGTTTTGCAAGTTCAGGCTGCAAGTATTTGTTTGAAAATTAATGTTAGGAAGACTAAGTCACTAATTCTAGGAATAAGTGAAGATGAAAAGGTGACGTTGGGTAATGAAAAGATTGAGCAGGTGGGCAGCTTCACTTACCTTGGTAGTATTATTAGTAAAGATAGTGGGAGCAGTGAAGATGTTAAATATAGAATAGCCAAGGCTCAGAGTATTTTTTCACAGTTAAAAAAAAGTCTGGAAGAATAGTAAGATAACTCTGAAAACAAAGATTAAAATATTAGAAGCTACTGTAATGACAGGGGTCAAATATGGCTCTGAAGCATGGACGCTCCAAAAAGCGGATGAAGATTTGCTAGATGTTTTCCAGAGAAATTGCTTAAGGACTGTTCTGGGTACAAGGCTGACTGACCGTATTTCAAACAATAGGCTATACGAAAAATGTGGTTTAATACCGCTTTCTAGGGCTATAATGAAAGAAAGGTTGAGGTGGCTAGGGTACGTTGTGCGGATGAAGGATGACATATTGCCAAAGATTTTTCTTTTCGGCCAACCATCTGGGGCTAAATGGAAAGCAGGTCGTCCTGATTCGGGTGGGAGGACGTTATAAAGAAAGATTTAAGGGAAATGCGAACTTCGTGGGCGGGTGTAAAAAGGGAGGCTTTGAATAGATTGGGGAGGAGGAGGAGCGTGCGTAGCTGTGTTGGCCTCAGGTGGCTTGGTGCTGCAGTGAGTTGTTAGTAGTAGTCTTCTTTGGCATTAAGGGCTAGGCACAAATAACTGATTTCAGGAACCAATTTCAGCAAGGGTAAATTCCACATCAAGTGATTATAATTAATGATGCTAAGATGTGGTTAGTGATGCTTTTTGGTGATTAATCATCATTAATTATGATTAACTTGTGATAATCATTAAATACCATTAATGCCTAAAGATCTGCCTAAATGCCTAAAGATCTAAAGCCCTAGTACATTCCTTGTCTAGAATGTAATTAATGATGATTAATCACAAAAAAACGTCACTAAGCCCTGCCTCTTAGCATCATTAATTATAATCACTTGACATGGAATATACCCTTGCTGAAATCAGTTCCCAAAATCAGCTATGTGTGCCAAGCCTTTTAGTTCTGAAAGTGCAATTCCTGTTTAAGCCATTTGAGTAGAATGTTTAAGCCATATCAATTTTTTTTTTCAAAATTTAGGAAATGTGGTAAAATTCTACTTTAGTTACTTTTGGCTATCTTGGAAAGCAGTTAGGTTAGGAAAATGAAACTTTCAGGGATGGGTCTACAGGCTAAAGTATGTCCTGGGAAGGTATTTTGAAGTACTTACCTCTACTCCTTCTCTCTCTAGAGGGTCCTGAAATCTGTCTACATTACAGGTCTATGCTGTTTGAATTTTGACAAAACAACATTTGCCTTAATTTTCAGTTATCAGTTTCTTCTCCTCTGGCTTTAGTTTTGAAAATGCACTTCCTGTTATTTGAGTAGAATTTTAAGCTATATCAATGGTTTTTTTCCAAATTTGGGAAATATATTTGCATATCTTTAAAACCTTATAAATAGGGATTGAACAAAATTGTGAAGCTGAAAATGATTTTGTTGTACTGCATTTAAGTAGAAGATCTATTTTGCAGGGTTTCAATTTTATAACACACAGATTTTTAGTGGTCACCAAAGTTTAGGACCCTCTATAGGGAGAAGGAGTGATGGTAGGTACTTCATAATACCTTCCCAGGACATAATTTAGCCTGTAGAGCCATCTCTGAAAGTTTCATTTTCCTAACCTAGCCCCTTGCCAAGATAGCCAAAAGTAGCTAGGCCTAAAGTAGAATTTTATCAGAAAGGTTAGGTTGGTTTAGGTTAGGTATATATAGGGGGGGGGCTGAAATTCATTTCCAATAGAAATGCTTATTATATTCCTAATCAGCATAAAAAAAGGCATTGAATGGTGTATTCACTTTATTCCTAACTCAATAATAGGCCTATGATTTGGTAGATATTTACCATAGGTAACTATCTACAAAATCGTCTTATTAAGTTAGGACTAAAGTGAATACACTATTTGATGCCTTTTTTATGCTTATTACGAATATAATAAGCATTTCTATTAGAAATGAATTTCAGCCCCCCCCCATATATATGTCAATTCAGGGTTAGGTTAGGGGGTCAATATCTACCAAATCATATTATTGAGTTAGGAATAAAGTGAATACACCATTCAATGCCTTTTTTTAACGCTGATTACAAATATAATAAGCATTTCTATCGGAAATGAATTTCAGCCCCCCCCCCTATGTAGGCTATACCTAACCTGACCCTGAATTGGCATATATAGCCACAGGGGGGCTGAAATTCATTTCCAATAGAAATGCTTATTATATTTGTAATCAGCATAAAAAAAGGCATCAAATGGTGTATTCACTTTAGTCCTAACTCAATAATACGATTTGGTAGATATTGACCAGGTTAGGTATATAGGGGGGGGGGCTGAAATTCATTTCCAGTAGAAATGCTTATTATATTTGTAATCAGCATAAAAAAAGGCATCGAAAAGGTGTATTCACTATTCCTAACTCAATAATATGATTTGGTAGATATTTACCTAGGCCTGTCTAGAGGAGAAGGAGCGGAGGTAGGTACTTCAGAATACCTTCCCAGGACATACTTTAGCCTGTAGACCCATCCCTGAAAGTTTCATTTTTCTAACCTAACCCCTTACCAAGATAGCCAAAAGTAGCTAAAGTATAATTTTACGTTTTTTTTCAATCTAACCTTTGTCTTAGACCAACAACATAAGCTATAGGTTATTTAGCCTACTGCTTATCTAGAGCCTGTTGACCAAGAGGTACCCTAATGTATTGCCTCTACCCTATTCGGCTTTAATAATAGCCATTCCAACGTTTAAATATAAAAAATACGTCTGTATTCAGCCATTAGTCTTCTAAGCGCAGAAACTGCCATTTCTTATAATTTATCGTAATTTTCCTCTTCTTTTAAATGAAACCGCGTTTGTATGATTTAAAATTAACATCTCTACTTTGCCATACTTAAAGGTTCAATTAGACGCCTAGGATTTTATCAAAATCCTTTGAGGGTGATAGGATTCCTATGAGGTTTTCCTCATAGGATGATAGGATTTTTGAGTTGAAATTTTTTCAACTCGACCCTATGAGGGTGATAGGATTCCTGATCTTACAGAGGGTAAAACCTATTTTACCTTCAAGAGGACTGAGAAGATTGTAATAATGACAGATCAAAGAAGAAGCCAGGAAAGAGTTAATGAGAAAGTAGAAGCATATATGGACTTGATTGCTTTTGTCAAAAACCATCCTTGTCTGTATGATACAAGCAATAATAGTTATAAAAATGCAAAATTTTAAAATGACCGATGGAATCAAATAGCTGTTGAAATTGGACAGCCAGGTAGCCTACTGTCTTATATACTCCCTTTTCCACATAGATAGGATTTATGGGCTTGCCTTTGCTTTTTATTTGTTTTTTTTTATGAACAGTTGGCTCATTATACAAATTTAACCTTTAGGAAGGGTTTGAATGCATTTACAGCTGCAGCATTTGTTGTAGGCTACTGATGTGACTTCCCAAATTTGTAGTTTTTAACGATTATTGGTAAATAGGGAACAATCGAAATATGAACATAAAGATTAATGCCTATTTATGCTTTTTCCAAATATAATAGGCTAGTTTAATTCCTATTGTTGCTAATTAAGTTCAGCATATATGCAGGGTTGGTCCTCCGGATAAGGAAACCTGATAAGAAAATAGTCCTTACTTCAGAATATGCAGAGTAATCCCAGTTAACATTTATTGCAAGGGGAGAATCTTTATCTTCACTTCTTTTTGTTTCCTTGTTTTTCCAGTTTTCGTTGTAAATTCATGAATTTTTTAGAACCTATATATTAACAAAGTGTATACCCCAACCCCTGTTATATGCAAATGTATTCCCAGAATTGCATCCTGAATTTAAATATATTCTTCATTTGCATCACAGATCAACTTTACCCCCACCAATATGACCTGCAAATATATAATCTGATTTTGATCCATTTAGGTGTGGGCATAAAGTTTATCTGTGATGCAAATGAAGGTTGTATTTAGATCCAGAATGCAAATCTGGGTATATTTTTACACATTAAGGGGGTGGGGTATGTACTTTGTCAGTATAGGCTATATTCACGGTCATACCCTGGGGGTGGATTAAACCCCTTCCCCCCCCCCCCAAAAAAAAAAAATCCTGGGTACAGCCTTATACATATGTTCTAAGAAATTCATGAATTTCTTAGAAAAACAAGGAAAGAATTGAAGATAAAGGTTCTTCCCCTTCCGAGTATGTTAACTAGGATTATTCTGCATATTATGAAGTCTCATGTTCTTAACATGTTGTAATCCAACCGTTCCCAAATGTTTAGTCCATATTATATATTTACCAGTTGTATCTTTCACAGTGTAAGATTTATTGCAAAAAGTCTGCACAGCTGCATTACTTCCCCCTATGTGTTTAGACTAAGAAGGCAGTTACTTGTACTTAATGCTGCCCGTACGGTTAGTAGTTGATAGGAAACTATCACAAGAAAGTTTGCATTGAAAAAGAGCCAAAACTAATATTGGAATTGTCAAAGCTTGGAGGTTTGCACCTTCAGTCTGTCTGAAGAAAGCAGACACATAAATGTAGCTTTGTACATTTCCTTTCTTTCTTGGATCTGATTATACAAATAAAGACAAAATAATAAGCAATAATTTTTATTATTTATAATTTTCGATATTGACGTTTTACTTTTAGTCCAAATAAGAATGCCAAAAGACATCTGGCTCCCAACTGACTTTTTTGTCGAATTATAACTCTTTGTCTTGCATCCATTTTTTTTTTTGCATGCTAGCTAGTTGCAAATACTAGGGTATGGATTACAATTTACCTGTATCTATAATGCTTGTGTTGCAAAATAGAAGTTTGATGTGATTCTATTCGAGTATTCTTTTGAGTACAGGTTCAGAAGTAATAAATTTTTTCAAGAAGCACAATTTTACAAACTGCAGAGGAATTCAAGTGTTTCTTAGTTTTGCTTTATGTTACATTTGCAGTTGATTAGAGATGTGTTGCATTTGATGATTTTTGATTGATTATTGTGGATTGGAAAGTATTTTTCCTATAGATGATGACTGCATGTTATCCTAAAATATTTTATTGAAACCTTATTGGTCACTTTCCTATAGATGATGCCTGTATTTTATCATAAAATATTTTGTTGAAATCTTACTGTGAATATTTTTATGCAGTCACCTCTAATTATTGATGATTTACTCATCCGTCATGCCCCTTATGTGTAGTAGACCTTAGTACTTTTTATTTGTGCCAACTTCAGTAATGTATTAACAATCTACTAAGGTCCTTCAATTTATTATAACTGATTGCAAGGCTATTAAGGAATAGTAATCCTTGACAAAACTACCAACCATTTGCATCTTTCTTCTGTTATGTTTTCTTTCTGTGAACAAAATTAGACAGGTTAATTTTCTAGTTTTCAAAGATAGCTATAAATAGGGTTAAAAACTAAAAATATATGTGCTTTGTAGTGTAGATGAAAATATTTTCAACTTACTTTGTCTTGCACGACATCAGGGAATCTGGTATATACTGAAGAGACAGTCATTATTCAGCTTTCTGGAGATGATGGACTCGCAGAACTACCCACCACCACTTCACGTGATGAAATCTCACCATCACAATTCTACTCAGATCTTCCTCACGCCTTATAAGATCAAACTCAAACTACTTATATGGACTCTGTCACACGAATCAACGCCGCCCCATATCAAATTCACCATTATACTGTGAACTATGCATCCAGCCCCCCCTCCTCCCCCTATCTCCCGCAAACTCCTTATGTGGATTTTTCCCTCATCCCCCCCTCCTCCCAATAGCAACTTCCAACTCCTCAAGTGAAATCTGTGCCCCGCCCCCAATCCTCCATCATAATCTCAAATCCCAAGTGTGCAAAATCCATCAACCACCCCAGATTGTTTTCCTAGTCCAGCAAAACTTTTGCACCTTGAATCGCCCGCAAAGTCCTCCTCTACTTCTATCTCCAACGCTCCCACTAACGCTTTAACCTCCCAAAAACCTTCACTTCAAACTCTTCAACTACTTCCACCTCCAAATCTCACAATAAAAGAAAAAGACTCCCCACTGCAACAGAAGAATTACAACAGACAGCAGATGTACAACATACCATGTCTGTTGTTAAGCAGTTTCTTGAAACTAGGATCAATAAAAAGGACGAGTGGGAAGGGTCAAGAAACTATGGATTTTGTTGCACGCTTGCAAAAAAATTGGATGGTCTTCCCTTGAATAGGCAAATCCGTATTCAGAAGGCTGTTCTAGAGGTTTTTGAACAAGAGCTTGATAAGCTTGAGTAATTGTGCTTTTTTTCTTTTTTTTAAATAAACTATTATGCTTATCAAAACTAAATTATAAGCGTTATGTCATAAGTTACTTCTACACAAATTTTAGTTAATTGATTCGAATATGGCTTCCTCAATTGGATGTGGTTGGATTTGATCAAGTCAAGGTCCTAATAAATCATGTATGGTAGATAACCTTATTGTTGGTTTTGGCGCTTAAGATACATAGATAAGATAGATAACTTTTTTATTTGTTTTGATATTGTAGTATAATCGGTACACATGTTTGTATAAAGTAAAGGCCAGTGATGCAAAAAAAAATTAAATTTAGGAATTAAAATTCATTAAATTAAAAAAAAAAAACAAAGGACAAGAAGAAGAAAAAAAACTGAATTAAAATCAACTTAATGGAAATAATGAAAAACTGGAAAGCCAAGGCTAATTAGATTAAAGCCAAGACAGATTGTCTCTGTGAGATGCAAAGCTAGCATAACTTTTTAAGAGACATACAACAATGGTTGATAGATAGTCTATCATCCATCCTAAGGAAGAACTAAGGTATAGGGGATTTAATAAAGGCAATTCAAATTGTCTATCAACTCTGTGATTCATTTGAAGGTAATTGGAGACCCCAAAAAATTAGACCCCAAATGAACAAATAATCATTAAAGCAAACCAAAAACTATGCAAGACAAAAATTAAATAACATTAATAGGAGAAATAATCCTGCTAGTCCAGTATATGTGTCATGTTACCAAAATACAAATTAAAATAGTACCAAAAACTATGGAAGACAAGAATAAAGTAGACACTAAAGAAAAGGAGATTACTAGCACATATAGAATGTCTATTGTTGAAAAAATATTTGGATAATTTTCTTTCTTGCCAAATTTTTAAAATAAATATTGTAATTTTGATACCTTTCTGTGCATGTTTTAGTACTGGAAAAAAATAGGGGCTTGAAAAAGAAACATCTTGAGGTTTGTACTTTATGGGGTTTAGGAAGTGTCTTGGGTTAAGCAAGTAAATAAAAACAAAAAAGGAAAAAAAAATTGTCTTGCTTAAGCAACATTACAAATTCAGTGGCAAATAGCTTCAATTTCAAAATGAAGCCAAAACAGGCTTTGAATCTGATTGGAGTGTTGGGGTTGAACAAAACATTATATTTCAATAACTTCTTAAATATATTTGAGAAATAATAACAAAAAGATTAGTTTTTAAGATAAATGCAAAATTGCTACAAGGAAACCATGAAAAAAATAAAAAATTTAATAAATAA
The DNA here is from genome assembly GCF_049724085.1 of Artemia sp. Qi Xiang Cuo. Classification (NCBI taxonomy): domain Eukaryota; kingdom Metazoa; phylum Arthropoda; class Branchiopoda; order Anostraca; family Artemiidae; genus Artemia; species Artemia sp. Qi Xiang Cuo. Next base: position 42,590,745 of record NC_142803.1, read on the forward strand.
ATGGGATTTTCTTCAAAATAGTTTGAGTTCTAGAAAGACAATTTTCATCTAATATTTTTTTTTCTATTCCTCAAGATTATCCAGCACTATTCTCTTTGAAGATTGCTAATCATTAAAAACTAAATTGTACTAATATGCTATTCAAGTATTTACCCCAATCCCAAAACAATACCATGTTAATAACTTCGATTTAACCTACATGTTTTATAGAAATAGCCTCAATTGCAAACTGGAAAGAGAAAAAAAATTGGACAGACTGAATCTAATATATCCCATTTTCCACAGACTGATTCTGCCACGGAACAGATCCAAAACCAGTAAAATATTCCTTAAAGGTATTTCTTTAAGGAATACTAGGATAGCATTTCTAGATGAGAAATTGCTGGATAAATTTCCGGCTGCCTCTAGGCTAGAGCCGTTGCACCAAGACTCTGAAATAATTTGCCCATATACTTTCTAGTCAACAAGTTCGATGAAGTCATTTCATGAAAAATTAGATCCTGACAGAAAGTTATGCAAGATGCAAGTGGTTTTTAGTATAATGTCTATTGTTTACAGGTTGCAATTGACACTACTTTTGATGATTCTAATTATCATGGACATTATCCCCAAATCATTTTCTACCACTCTTCTTGCCTGTGACAGATGCTACTTAAATTTCTTCTGTTGTTGAGTGAGGCTACCATACTTTGGATACGGCAGTATTAAGTATTTTTGAAGAGCGAAAACTTCATCCATAACAAATCCAAATTGGAAAAAATCCTCCGAATTTGGCAACACAGTTGGGTAGGGTGATATTATACAAAGCAGTACCAAAGCTTGACCTAGAATAGACAGTACTGTCATTTTCCTTTCGTTTAGCGCCTACGTCAATATAAATAAACTTGTAGCGAGCATCTACAGCAACCATCTAAACTATGCTGTAAAATTGATGAAAATTGAAAAAATCAGAACCAGAATTAGAAGGACACTGAATTTGACAGTGTTTCCCATCAATTGCCCCAATGCAATGTGGAAAGTCCCAAAGTTCGGAAAAATCTCTGGCTATTGCATAAACATCTTCCTTGGAAGGTGGCTTCATATAAATAGGTTGTAAGTTTTTCCATTGCTTCACATGTTTCTTTTATGATGCCTGAAATTGTGGATTGTCCCATTCTGTAACACAATGATAATGTTGCCATAGAATTCCCACTTGCAAGATACCTGAAAATAAAATATTTATATAATATGTATATATAAAAGGGAACTTCCACAAAGATAGGATAGTTGTAATATTTTATAAATAAAAATTTATCTTTATAAATTCATTTGTAAAATATAATACAAAAAAAAAAAAAAACTGGGGCCACAATATTGAAATAAAAAAAAATTCAAGTTTGAATTTGTTATCCAACTAAGAAAAAAAGTGAAAGGAGATACACTCAATAGTTCAAATCCATTTATATCACACTTATATGCTTTCTAAAATTGGGCATAAGATCAAAACCTTACACTGACTTAATTTCTGCAAAGTACAAAGGGTAGAAAACTTTCAATTTACCTTAATGACCAAGCCTCTGAGAAAAATTCTATTGACTGTTATATATAAAATATTTTAACAGTCAAGAAAATCCAAATAAGGTATTTTACCTTCTATCACAAAGAAATTTATCAAGGCCATTTTTTCCTCATTTAAATGTGGCAGTGTTGATCACGTAGCTTAATCAAGTGTTTTTAGTAATAAATAGGTCAAAAACTGTGTGTATATTTCTCAACATATAAATATATTGCCTGAAGCTTGTTATGGTGAGGCAAAAAAAAAAAAAAATCTGGGTTTGTCAGACAAAATATCTAAGGTAATCAAACCATTATCCTGGCAGTTTTTTTTTTCAATATAAAGGTAAATCCTCTATAAAAAAAAACAAAAAAAAAAATATAACAATATTAACATGACTTTCAGATTCTTAGCCTTTATGACAAATATATCTATGAAGCCTGCATGTTTTTCCAAACAAAATTGGATTAATTGTTTCACAGTGCAAAACATGAATTAACTGCTTAACAGTAATGGGAACAACCAAATAGGGGAAACATGCTTCCAACTCAGGCATATATGAATAAACCATAAATTCAGTCTGGAGGAACAACACTGAGTTTAAGCCATTTTTGTCATACTGTTTACTGAAACTCCGTTGTCTATCTATCTTTGGGTGATTATCTAAATAAAATTATTGCTTATTATTTTGTCTTTGTTTGTATCACCAGATGCTAGGCATAATTCTCATGACGAATGGGGCTCCCAGTGGGGAATCAATAGTAAAGACAAAAAAGATCATATCAAGCCTCTATTCTTTGATTTATAAATAACATCATAAGGTAAAAGTAAAAAAACGTCATCCAACTCCACCTACCACAAATCAGATGGATGAGTGAATCACATTCAATCTTGATACTCTTTACCTCACAACATTGAACAGGTAGTTCAAAACAAATTCCACCTCTAACAATCCTCTCTCCCCCATAATACAAATACCATAAAAAGCATATATGCATTTGGAATACACAGTGAATTGTTGAGGCTGTTCTTTGGTGTGCATAGACAATGAAGAAACAAGTGAGTAGGAATATGGGCAAAGAATAGGAGGTTTAAACTTCAGGTAAGGTTTTTTTTCCAGAGAGGAATTTATCAGCAAATTATATTGGTACTGAGTCAGTATACTAGCAATATATGTTATCCGACCCCAAGAATCTATACTGGTTGGGTCCTAATCTATACCAAAAGCAAAAGTACAGAATAATTCTCACCTAAGTGTCACAGCTAAACGGGCCTTAACTGGAATCGCAGGTCTCATTATTGTGTCCTCTTTCACAATATCAGCTTGGACCAGAGTTGCAACAGGATTCACGTGCTCTTTATCCATCCAATAGGTTTTAAAAAACAGCTCAGGGTCCATCTCCTCCATTTCTTTTGTGAGGGCACCATAGAACCCATGGATATCTCTCAACTGAAAAACATTCAATAAAGACCAAAATTGTAAATATGACTAATCAAGCATCTAATAAGACTACATCAAGCATCAGAGAAGCCTCATTTTATTCATAAAATAGTCAGAAAATTGAACTAAACTTTGTAACTTTTTTTTAGCATGTATTTTAAATGTTTCAATTCATATCCATGTTACGAACAATTTCAATGCCCTCCCCCCTGTTTTTATATTGCCATATTTATTTGAATTCTTGGAGAACCCCAAAGGATGTATATTAAGCACATGAAACTTACAGGAGTGAATATACAATACAAATTAAAGCAAACAATTTCTTATAAGCCCTAGAAATAAAAGAGAAGTAGAGATAGCAGCTTCATACTATCTTCCTAGGATATCATTGAGGCTCTGGATCCATTCCTTAAAATCTTATTTGCCTAAATCAACCATATTCTAAGATAGCCAAAAGCCCTTTATCTAGAATTTTACCATTGAAACTTTCAGAAAAGATTTACATCACAAACATGGCTTAAGAAAAGTGTTTAGAGCCTAATCCCTTTGCTAATTCAGTAAAATTCTGCTTAGGTACTTTTGGCAATCTTGGAAAGGGGTTACGTTAGGAAAATGAAACTTTCAAGGATGGGTTTAAAGGCTAGGGTATGTCATTGGAAGGTGTTTTGAAGTACTTATATAACCGACTTCACTCTCAAGACAGTTCTGAAATTTGTCTACATGGAATGTCTATATTTATTGAAATTTTGACCAAACAATATTTTAACTTAATTTTCAGTTTTCAGTTTCTTTTTCTCTGGCCTTAGTTATAAAAATGGGTTTCTTATTATTTGAGCAGAATTTTAAGCCACATCAATGTTTTTTTTCAAAATTTAGGAAATGTATTTGCATATCTTTAGAACCTCATAAATTGGGATTGAGAAAAGTTGTGAAGCTGAAAACAATTTTGTTGTACTTCCTTTAAGCAGAATATCTATTTTGCAAGGTTCCACTTTTAGAACACAATTTTTTAAAGCTCATGACCCTCTAGAGGAAGGAGTGGAGGCAGGTATATCAAAATACCTCCCAAGGATATACTTTAGCCTGTAGACCCATCCTTGAAAGTTTCATTTTCTGAACCTAACCCCTTTACAAGATGGTCAAAAGTAGAACTTTATTGCTAATTCTTCATTTACAAGGTTTTTAAAAATTGGGAAAATATAAGCAATATTAAATTTGGAAAAAAGTTATAGGTTTAATGCCGCTTACTTGCCTATTTGAATTAGGGATAACTACTTAAAATTATTTTCAAACCTAGTTACAAAACATTTGACTAAAAAAAGAATAAAGGAAAGAGATTAAGCAGATTTTCCCAGGGATGAGAAGGTTAGATTAGGCTATGTCAATAGTCTCGAGCTGTCTTCTTTACTTAGTCTATACAATCTTCTAAAAGGGAATATGTGGAAAGAGCTTGTAAATACTTTCCCAGGACATGTTTTAGGCTTTCAATTCATTACTGTAGGTTCTTGTTTGTTACTCTAGCCTAGCCACTGGGCTACTTTCTGAAATAGGCAGGCTAGTAAAAAGCTCATAATCTAGAATTTTACCTAGCAGTGCAAATAGACTAGTTCACAACTAGTAAAGCATGCAATCAGTACAGAATTTGCGTTAATGATATTAGGAAAAACTGGAACTTCCTACACCAAAAAAAAAGTTGAGTAGACCTAGGCTAGTCATCTGTGTAAATTATTAAGCACTCACAGCATGTACTGGACGAACCCACCATCTTCTTCTTTTTCTGGCTCTTCTGCTGCAGATACTAGTAGAAACAGTTGCACCTAATAGAGCAGCTACTACAGCTAAATCTTCAAGGTCAGAATTGAAATTGAAATGGATGGTTCCTCCTCTCTTCCTGCAAGGACTCAGGAGGCTTCTTGTAGTCACTATACTACTTGGTTTACATATGATGTATCCCATGAATATACTCTATGAAGTTTTATATAAACTTGAGTCCATCAACACAATCACTATTCAATCCCGCTCCACTTAGTTTGTCCCTACTCTGTGGACTTTTTTTTTAACTGCTAACCTTTACCATATTCTTACTCTTCGCTTCTGTTCCAGCGCAGTCAAATAAAAGATGTTCTGCCATTTCCTCATTCAAGGTTAGAATTCAAAGACATTTTGTAATATTTCAAATTTCTTGCTGTAAGACTTTAAAAATCTGTCAAAATGACGTCTGAACGGAATTCCTTTCAACCTATGAGGATTTCCTTTCAACATTATAGGAAAATCCTATGTGTCTGATTGAACCTTTTAAGGGCTGGGCACACGTAGCTGATTTTGGGAACTGATTTCCAAATCTGCGCCGATTTTTTTTTATTAATATGCGAATAATTTTTAATAAAATCGGCGTCAATTTGAGCTTGAAAAAATTTCTTGTTTTTGCTGCCGATTTAAAAAATCAGCCCCGATTTTCATCATGATCATCAAAAAATAGTGATACAGATGACTAGTCAGTCAAAGATGTCTGTGATGAAAGACCCCGCTACTGAGCTGAGAACTAAACTGAGAACTAAGCTGAGATCAATCATGCAACTATTAAAAAACTCTTTTTGACCATTTTGGTCTATGATTCTTTCTTTTGAAAATCTTGCGCAATAAATTTTTTTCAGTAAATTTTTTTACCGGTATCGTTTGTCCACTGATACTGAAATCGGTTCCCAAAATCAGCTATGTGTGCCGAGCCCTTCAGCGCTGATTTTAAGAGAAATCGGCGTTGATTTCAGCTTGAAAAATTTTTAGTTTTCGGCACCGATTCAAAAGCCACACGGAGAAAGACCCTATTACAGAGCTGACAACTAAGCTGAGATCAATCATGCAACTATTAATAAACTCCAGTGGATTATTTATGTCCATGACTTTTTGTTTTGAAAATCTCGCGCAATAAATTTTTCTTTCAATAAATTCTTCTTACCACTATCGTCTGTCCACTGATGCTGAAATCGGTTCCCAAAATCAGCTATGTGTGCCAAGCCCTTTACAGCAAAAGTCTTTTTTTTTTTTTTTGCATGCTAGCTAGTTGCAAATACTTGGGTGTGTTGCAATTTACATGTATCTAGAATGTTTGGGTTGCAAAATAGGAATTTATTGTGGTTCTATTGTTTTGAGTTCAGGTTGCAAAGTAATAAATTTTTTCAAGAAGCCCAATTTTTCAAACTGTAGAGGAATTCAAGTTTTTCTTAATTTTGCTTTATGTTACATTTGCAGTTGATTAGAGATGTTGCATTTGATGATTTTTGATTGATTATTGTGGATTGGAAAGTATTTTTCCTATAGATGATGACTGCATGTTATCCTAAAATATTTTATTGAAACCTTATTGGTCACTTTCCTATAGATGCTGCCTGTATTTTATCCTAAAATATTTTGTTGAAATCTTACTGTGAATATTTTTGTGCAGTCACCTCTAATTATTAAAGATTTACTCATCCTTCATGCCCCTTATGTGTAGTAGACCTTAGTACTTTTTATTTGTGCCAACTTCAGTAATGTATTAACAATCTACTAAGGTCCTTCAATTTATTATAACTGATTGCAAGGCTATTAAGGAATAGTAATCCTTGACAAACTACCAACCATTTGCATCTTTCTTCTGTTATGTTTACTCTCTGTGAAAAAATTAGACTGTTTAATTTTCTGGTTTTCAAAGATAGCTACAGATAGGGTTAAAAACTAAAAATATATGTGCTTTGTAGTGTAAATGGAAATATTTTCAACTTACTTTGTCTTGCAGGACATCAGGGAATCTGGTACATACTGAAGAGACAGTCATTATTCAGCTCTCTGGAGATGATGGACTTGCAGACCTACCCACTACCACTTCAAGTGATGAAAGCTCAACATCAAACCTCTACTCAGATATTCCTCAATCCTCCAAATATTAAACTCAAACTCCTCATGTGGAATTTTTCCCCATCCCCCAATCCTCCAAATATCAAAGTCCTCATCATCAATATGTCCCCATCCCCCAATCCGCCAAAAATACAACTCAAACTCCTAAAGTGAAATCATCCCCCATCCCCCAAACCGCCAAATATCAAATTCAAACTCCTCATGTGAAATCTTTCCCCATCCCCCACTCCTCCTTCATAATCCCAACCGCGAATCCCAAGTGTGCCAAATCCATCACCAACCCCAGTTTATTCTCCTAGTCCAGCAACTCTTGTTCGCCTAGAATTTACCCCAAAGTCCTCATCTACTTCTATCTCCAACGCTCCCAATAACGCTTTAACCTCCCAAAAACCTTCACTTCAAACTCTTCAACTACTTCCACCTCCAACTCTCACAATAAAAGAAAAAGACTCCCCACTGCAACAGAAGAATTACAACAGACAGCAGATGTACAACATACCATGTCTGTTGTCAAGCAATTTCTTGAAACTAGGATCAATAAAAAGGACGAGTGGGAAGGGTCAAGAAACTATGGTTTTTGTTGCACGCTTGCAAAAAACTTGGATGGCCTTCCCTTGAATAGCCAAATCCGTATTCAGAAGGCTGTTCTAGAGGTTTTTGAACAAGAGCTTGATAAGCTTGAGTAATTGTGCTTTTTTTCTTTTTTTTAAATAAACTATTATGCTTATCAAAACTAAATTATAAGCGTTATGTCATAAGTTACTTCTACACAAATTTTAGTTAATTGATTCGAATATGGCTTCCTCAATTGGATGTGGTTGGATTTGATCAAGTCTAGGTCCTAATTTATCATGTATTGTAGGTAACCTTATTGTTGGTTTTGTCGCTTAAGATACTTAGATAAAATAGATAACTTTTTTATTTATTTTGATATTGTAGTATAATCGATACACATGTTTGTGGAAAGTAAAGGGCAGTGATGCCAAAAACAAGTACATTTAGTAATTAAATATCATTAAAGTAAACAAAAAAAAAACAAAGGACAAAAAAAAGAAAAAAACTGAGTTAAAATAAACTTGATGGAAGTGATGAAAAACTGGAGAGCCATGGCTAATTAGAGTAAAGCCAAGACAGATTGTCTCTGTTAGATGCAAAGCTAGCATACCTTTTTAAGAGACATTCAAAAATGGTTGATAGATAGTCTATCATCCATCCTAAGGAAGAACTAAGGTATAGGGGATTTAAAAAAGGCAATTCAAATTGTCTATCAACTCTGTGATTCATTTGAAGGTAATTGGAGACCCCAAAAAATTAGACCCCAAATGAACAAATAATCATTAAAGCAAACCAAAAACTATGCAAGACAAAAATTAAATAACATTAATAGGAGAAAGAATCCTGCCTAGTCCAGTATATGTGTCATGTTACCAAAATACAAATTAAAATAGTACCAAAAACTATGGAAGACAAGAATAAAGTAGACACTAAAGAAAAGGAGATTACTAGCACAGATAGAATGGCTATTGTTGAAAAAATATTTGGATAATTTTCTTTCTTGCCGAATTTTTAAAATAAATATTGTAATTTTGATACCTTTCTGTGCATGTTTTAGTACTGGAAAAAAATAGGGGCTTGAAAAAGAAACATCTTGAGGTTTGTACTTTATGGGGTTTAGGAAGTGTCTTGGGTTAAGCAAGTAAACAAAAACAAAAAAGGAAAAAAAATTGTCTTGCTTAAGCAACATTACAAATTCAGTGGCAAATAGCTTCAATTTTAAAATGAAGCCAAAACAGGCTTTGAATCTGATTGGAGTGTTGGGGTTGAACAAAACATTCTATTTCAATAACTTCTTAAATATATTTGAGAAATAATGACAACAAGATTAGTTTTTAAGATAAATGCAAAATTGCCACAAGGAAACCATGAAAAAATAAATAAATGGGTTTTTTCTTCAAAATAGTTTGAGTTCTAGAAAGACAATTTTCATATATTATTTTTTTTCTATTCCTCAAGATTATCTGGCACTGTTCTCTTTAATGAATGCTAATCATTAAAAAACAAATTGCACAAAGATGCTATTCCATTATTTCCACCAATCCCAAAACCATACCATTTTAATAACTTTGACTTAACCTACACGTTTTATAGAAATAGCCTCAATTGCAAACTGGAAAGAGAAAAAAAATTTTGACTGACTGAATCTAATATATCCCATTATGCACAGACTGATTCTGCCACGGAACAGATCCAAAACCAGTAAAATATTCCTTGTAGGTATTTCTTACTAGGATAGCATTTTTAGATGAGAAATCGCTGGATAAATGTCCGGCTGCCGCTAGGCAAGAGCCGTTGCACTAAGACTCTGAAATAATTTGCCCATATATTTCCTATTCAACAAGGGTGGTGAAGTCATGTCTTGAAAAATTAGATCCTGAAAAAAAGTTATGCAAGATACAAGTGGTTTTTAGTATAAGGTCTATTGTTTACAGGTTGCACTTGACACTACTTTTGAGGATTCTAATTTTCATGGACATTATCCCCAAAGCATTTTCCACCACTCTTCTAGCCTGTGACAGATGGTAATTAAATATATTCTGTTGTTGGGTGAGGCTGCCATACTTTGGATATAGCCGCATTAAGTTTTTTTGAAGAGGAAAAGCTTCATCCCCAACAAAAACAAATGGGAAAACATCCTCTGAGTTTGGCAACAAAGATGGGTAGGGTGACATTATACAAAGCAGTACCAAAGCTTGACCTAGAATAGAAAGTACTGTCATTTTCCTTTCCTTTAGCGCCTACGTCAATATAAATAAACTTGTAGCGAGCATCTACAGCAACCATCAAAACTATGCTGTAAAATTGATGGAAATTGAAAAAATCAGAACCAGAATTAGAAGGACACTGAATTTGACAGTGCTTTCCCATCAATTGCCCCAATGCAATGTGGAAAGTCCCAAAGTTCGGAAAAATCTCTGGCTATTGCATAAAAATCTTCCTTGGAAGGTGTCTTCATATAAATAGGTTGTAAGTTTTTCCATTGCTTCACATGTTTCTTTTATGATGCCTGAAATTGTGGATTGTCCCATTCTGTAACACAATGATAATGTTGCCATAGAATTCCCACTTGCAAGATACCTGAAAATAAAATATTTACGTAATATGTATATACAAAAGGGAACTTCCACAAAGATGGGATAGTTGTAATATTTTATAAATAAAAATTTATTTGTATAAATTCAGTTGTAAAAGATAATACAAAAAAAAAAAAAACTGGGGCCATAAGATTGAAATAAACAAACATTAAAGTTTGAATTTGTTCTCCATCTAAGAAAAAAAGTGAAAGGAGATAAACTCAATAGTCCAAATCCATTTATATAACACTTATATGCTTTCTAAAATTGGGCATAAAATCAAAACCTTACACTGACTTAATTTCTGCAAAGTACAAAGGGTAGAAAACTTTCAATTTACCTTAATGACCAAGCCTCTGAGAAAAATTATATTGACTGTTGTATATAAAATATTTTAACAGTCAAGAAAATCCAAATAAGGTATTTTACCTTCTATCACAAAGAAATTTATCAAGGCCATTTTTTCCTCATTTAAATGTGGCAGTGTTGATCACGTAGCTTAATCAAGTGATTTAAGTAATAAATAGGTCAAAAACTGAGTTTATATTCCTCAACAGATAAATACATTGCCTGAAGCTTATTATGGTGAGGCAAAAAAAAAAAATCTGGGTTTTTAAGACAAAATATATAAGGTAATAAAAACATTATCCTGGCAGTTTTTTTCAATCTCAAGGTATTTCCTCTATAAAAAAAAAAAAAAAAAACAATATAAAAATATTAACATGACTTTAAGATTCTTAGCCTTTATGACAAATATATCTATGAAGCCTGCATGTTTTTACAAACAAAATTGGATTAATTGTTTCACAGTGCAAAACATGAATTAACTGCTTAACAGTAATGGGAACAACCAAATAGGGGAAACATGCTTCCAACTCAGGCATATATGCATAAACCATAAATTCAGTCTGGAGGAACAACACTGAGTTTAAGCCATTTTTGTCATACTGTTTACTGAAACTCCGTTGTTTATCTATCTTTGGGTGATTATCTAAATAAAATTGTTGCTTATTATTTTGTCTTTGTTTGTATCACCAGATGCTAGGCATAATTCTCATGACGAATGGGGCTCCCAGTGGGGAATCAATAGTAAAGACAAGAAAGATCATATCAAGCCTCTATTCTTTGATTTATAAATAACATCACAAGATAAAAGTAAAAAAACGTCATCCAACTCCACCTACCACAAATCAGATGGATGAGGGAATCACATTCAATCTTGATACGCTTTACCTCACAACATTCAACAGGTAGTTCAAAACAAAGTCCACCTCTAACAATCCTCCCTCCCCCATAATACAAATACCATAAAAAGCATATATGCATTTGGAATACACAGTGAATTGTTGAGGCTGTTCTTTGGTGTGTATAGACAATGAAGAAACAAGTGAGTATGAATATGAGCAAAGAATAGGAGTTTTAAACTTCAGGTAAGGTTTTTTTTCCAGAGATTAATTTATCAGCAAATTATATTGGACTGCGTCATAGTAACAGCAATATATGGCATCAGATCCCAAGAATTTATTCTGTTTGGGTCCTGATCTATGCTAACAGAACAATAACACCCTCCTACTCGCACCAGTGCCACAGTTAAATAGGCCTAACTGGAATCACAGGTCACATTATTGGGTCCTCTTTCACAATATCAGCATGGACCAGAGTTGCAATAGCATTCACATGATCTTAATCCATCCGATAGGTTTTAAAAAACAGCTCAGGGTCCATCTCCTCCATTTCTTTTGTGAGAGCACCATAGAACCCATGGATATCTCTCAACTGAAAAACATTCAATAAAGACCAAAATTGTAAATATGACTAATCAAGCATCTAATAAGACTACATCAAGCATCAGAGAAGCCTCATTTTATTCATAAAATAGTCAGAAAATTGAACTAAACTTTATAACTTTTTTTTAGCATGTATTTTAAATGTTTCAACTCATATCCTTGTTACAGACAATTTCAATGCCCTCCCCCCTGTTTTTATATTGCCATATTTATTTGAACTCTTGGAGAACCCCAAAGGTTGTATATTAAGCACATGAAACTTACAGGAGTGAATATACAATACAAATTAAAGCAAGCAATTTCTTATAAGCCCTAGAAATAAAAGAGAAGTAGAGATAGTAGCTTCATACTATCTTCCTAGGAAATCATTAAGGCTCTGGATCTATTCCTTAAAATCTTATTTGCCTAAATCAACCAAATTCTAAGATAGCCAAAAGCCCTTTATCTAGAATTTTACCATTGAAACTATCAGAAAAGAGTTACATCACAAACAAGGCTTAAGAAAAGTGTTTAGAGCCTAATCCCTTTGCTAATTCAGTAAAATTCTGCTTAGGTACTTTTGGCAATCATGGAAAGGGGTTAGGTTAGGAAAATGAAACTTTCAAGGATGGGTTTAAAGGCTAGGGTATGTCATTGGAAGGTGTTTTGAAGTACTTATATACCCGACTTCTCTCTCAAGACGGTTCTGAAATGTGTCTACATAGAAGGTCTATATTTATTGAAATTTTGACAAAACAATATTTTAATTTAATTTTCAGTTTTCAGTTTCTTTTTCTCTGGCTTTAGTTCTGAACATGCATTTCTTGTTATTTGAGCAGAATTTTAAGCCACATCAATGTTTTTTTTTCAAAATTTAGGAAATGTATTTGCATATCTTTAGAACCTCATAAATTGGGACTGAGAAAAGTTGTGAAGCTGAATACAATTTTGTTGTACTTCATTAAAGCAGAATATCTATTTTGCAAGGTTCCACTTTTAGAACACAATTTTTTAAAGCTCATGACCCTCTAGAGGAAGGAGTGGAGGCAGGTATATCAAAATACCTCCCAAGGATATACTTTAGCCTGTAGACCCATCCTTGAAAGTTTCATTTTCTGAACCTAACCCCTTTACAAGATGGTCAAAAGTAGAACTTTATTGCTAATTCTTCATTTACAATGTTTTTAAAAATTGGGAAAATATAAGCAATATTAAATTTGGAAAAAAGTTATAGGTTTAATGCCGCTTACTTGCCTATTTGAATTAGGAATAACTCCTTAAAATTATTTTCAAAACCTAGTTACAAAACATTTGACTAAAAAAAGAATAAAGGGAAGAGATTAAGCAGATTTTCCCAGGGATGAGAAGGTTAGATTAGGCTATGTCAATAGTCTAGAGCTGTCTTCTTTACCTAGTCTATACAATCTTCTAAAAGGGAATATGTGGAAAGAGCTTGTAAATACTTTCCCAGGACATGTTTTAGGCTTTCAATTCATTACTGTAGGTTCTTTTTTGTTACTCTAGCCTAGCCACTTGGCTACTTTCTGAAATAGGCAGGCTAGTAAAAAGCTCATAATCTAGAATTTTACCTAGCAGTGCAAATAGACTAGTTCACAACTAGTAAAGCATGCAATCAGTACAGAATTTGCGTTAATGATATTAGGAAAAACTGGAACTTCCTACACCAAAAAAAAAGTTGAGTAGACCTAGGCTCAGTGCTTCCACTTTGTTCCTACTAGATTTCTGTTCCGTCTTTTTGAAAATCCTGAAAATTCTGACACCCGACCACAGAAAATCCGACTATTTTTCCGACACTATGGTAGTCCGAAATCCGACAAATGTCCGACTCGAACCAAAAAATCTGACAAAAGTCCGACTTCAAGAATGAAGCTTCTCATTTTCTACACTATTTATAGACCTTCAGAACAGCTCAAAATGGTTTCTCAAACGCCTTCTTTTGCAAATGATTTTGGCGATTTCAGCTTGCTGTTGTGTTAGGCTGAAAAGGATGCAGTGAGTCGCCTTTCAGTTCCCCGATCCGATCCCACTACTCCCGCTTTCATCCTTTTGGCCCTTCTTTTAGCACGCAGCGGCGCTAGAAATTCCTTACGCTGACGACGCGGCTATTTGCAGTTCAGACGTCGTGGACCATTAACCAAGACACTATGTCTTCAAAACGCCGTCAACCGCTTCAAGAAGAAAATGAAGTTGCACCGAATTCGGAATTGCGACCGAAAAACCGAAATTGTGAACCAAAATCCCTCTTCTGGGCGTAAAAAAAGCCTGTTTATTTTGTTTTCCAAACTATTTTACCTTCTGCTTTGCCTATTTTTCCATCGGATCAAATGGCCAAGAGCAACTTCTACTTCTTCTTGGGCTGCTGTGTGGCGATATTGACCACGTTTTAGACAGTGTTATACCTTATGGACCTAATGGTCCAGTCCAGTACAGACTCTCTACGAAGGTAACGAACGCGGTGACGATTTCAAAAATGCTGAGCTACTCATGAGTATTCATTTATTGGAAAACTGGTATCACAAATCAGACTATTAATGTAAACAAGTATGGCAGTCTTTGGCCATAGTTTCGCATATTCAAAAGCAGAAAAAAAAACAAAAAACGCTGTAGCTGCTGCCTTGTAGATTGCACAAGTCTATAGGACTATGCCCAAACGAGCGATGTAAGCCTGATTGTAGAAGCTTAAGAAAATGTATCTGTTTTCTGCTCTCAAGATCAGCTCGGTGACTTTCGCCGTGTACGAGACATCCAAAACAGTGGAAAAGTAATGCAAAACAGGATTTTCGATTTCTGTTTTCTTTTAGGAAAGACACTTGCAGCTTAAACATTCATATATGCTCTATGCCCTCATACGTTGTTCATCTGCACCTAACTTAAACTAAAGCAGTAGTTCCAATCGACTGAACGCACTCGTCTGCCGTCGCGTTTGCTCTAACGCACATGAGTCGTGTTAAGAGGGGAGCATAGATCTCTAAGTCTCGGGACACATGTTTCTTTCTTTTCATGCCAGACTTGGCCTGCATGATAAAGGTAAGGGTCACACTTTTGAGCGAAGTGCTATGATCTGTTTTCACGTCTTTCAACGTAGAAAAGAACCGCTCTACAACTGCGTTCGAAAACGGCAAGGTCAAAAGATACTGCTCAACCCCAACTATGTTGGGGAATCTCTGTGTACCATTTGGCGTTTTCAAAGAAGCCACATGGAGCCAGAAATCGCAGACGTCTGTCACATCTGGAAGATCAAAGATCAGTAGACTCCGCCCTTCTTCTATAATTTTTCGTGCAACCCACGATGGTGCCTTACACCGCTAAAGGCTGTTTTGGAGAAAAGTGACAGCACTGATATAAAAAGCTTTCACAGGGTCAAGTATTTCGCACAATGTAAACAGTTCATCTTCAAATGAAAATCGCTGCTTGATTTGCTTCACCGCCTCTACATACAACTTCTGAGCACATTCACAGATGACTTTCACTTCACGTTCATCTGCTTTTTTACTCAGGTCTGATTGCAAGGTCTGAAGAAACTCGTGAGCTGCAGCTCCCAAGTACACATTTTCCACTGCAAGGTATTCAATTGCGTTGTCAGGGTCAAGATTCAAAGGCGAGGTTGATCTGACGTAGCTGGTCTTCATGAAATTCATGGCCAGTTTTCTCAAGAGTATCTCCACCTCTAATTTTATTTTTTGGAACAAAGGTTTTTCACAAAGCTGGAACTCAAGCTGAATCCGAAGCAGTGGATTCTTTAGGGCTTGCCATGCCTAGTCGTTTGCGTGAGTGGGATCTTCAGCTACAACTAACTAAAAGTAGCTACAAAGTGCATCCCAATTCTGAAATAGTCGCTGAGCGCACATCCGATGTGATAACCAGCCTGTCTGACCTGGGGCAAGCACATTCAGAACGGGGGTGTTAATAAATAGCTGATGTAGTCCAAATTCAGAGCGCCTTTCGGCACTCATGTTGGAATAATTGTATACAGTCCGATATAGATCTTCCAGTTGCTTTGACAATTGTTTGCAAGCATAAGAAGCAACCAAATGAATGGAATGGCTGCTGCTCTTGACACAGCATCACACATGGGAATTTTTCTTTGATTCTGCTGACAACGGAGTTCTCACACCCGAACATAGCATTGCAAGTGTCTGCACAGAACCCAACCCAGTTCTCCGTAGGTATCTTTTTATCTTCAAGAACTTTGCATAGCAGATTGAAAATAGTTTTCGCCTTCCCGTCGGAACACTCAACCATATCTAGAAATTCGACTTCTACTTCGAAATCCTTATTGCAGAACAAAACTGCAATTGCAAGTTGTTTTTTTACTGCCACATCAGTTGTTTCATCAATACTGACAGAAAAAGGTTTCAATCTCAAATGGTCACACATTACTTCATTGTAGTGCGGTCCTAATGCCTGTCTGATCACATTTGTCACATAATGTCAAAGCTTGCCCAGCCTAATTTTTCCAACAACAGCCTTGTGTGGCAAAGTTTTCAGAAAAGGTACAAGAGTTTCTATAAATGATAAAGGCAGATTGTTTTCGACAATGAAAGCAGCCACCATGGCCTTTAGGCTTTCTTGATCGATATTGGCTATGGTAAGGACATGATCAATCCTTGTAGTGAGCTTTCTTGAAGCCTCTAATTTCCTTGCACTTTCACTGTGCTTTGCACTCTTTGCATATTTTCGGAGTTCGGATTTACCACAACACAAGGACTGACTGCAGTGCAAACAGAAAGCCTTTTCATCAGAAGACTTGTTCTTTACAAGCCACCCTTTAAATTCAGGGACGTTCAGCCAGCTGTGTCTGAATTTGGCTTTTTTCTTCTTAGCCTTCTTTCTTGGGAAGGATTTTTTCTTCTCCTTTTCTATTCCGCCTTTCTTCTCCACTAAGATATTCAATGTCAGTATCAGAAGATGACGAGCTGTCCGACATGATGGTACTTCCTGCAAGCAGACTTGATAAGTAAAGCGTAATAAGTGTATTACAGCAAAGGATCTATAAAGTATGCTTAACTTCAAAAAGAAAGAAATTCACTGTCTCTTCACTGTTGAAAGCTGGTCTTCTTAAATTAGAATTTCCTATTAACAGAGATATTAGCAAAAAATGAACCTGTGAAGCACATTGAATAATTGTATAGATGATATTGAATTAATCTTGTAAATGAAAGGTTTGCTGTTTTCAATACAGTTTGACTGAATAATTGTAGCTTTCTTAATCTCAATAGTAAAAAAAAAAGAAAAGAAAAACGAATGTGAATTAAACAGCCTATGACGCTTTTTGATATATTAGAACAAAACTAATCTATGACATAGGCTCCACCAACCTGAAAAAGCCAGCGTAAATCTACTGTACGATAGTGAGAGTAGCTTTAAAGGAAATTGAAGCCCTCTTGACCTTTTAAACCTTCCTTGTAGGATATCCTAGTTATGACCAGCCAGAAACTCTACTCTTTTGAGACTATCGTGCAATAGAGCCAACGTTGCCTGATAAGTAGATATGCTACTACTTAGTGAAAGCCCAAAACAAGACACAGTCCCGAAAGAGCTAAATTCCACCCAGGAGAAGATCCACCAATTTTTGTCCTACGTGGAAGTTAACTGTGCTTGGGAATTATTTCACTTTGGGTATTACTGACAAGAGACAGATTATCTTATTAGAGGAAGTTTCCTAGGTTGGGTGATGATCGCAAAATAGTAGAGTTCCTGACCGGTTAGCTATAGCCTACTGCTCAGAGAAACTCTTTTTTTTCTCCTTCCATACCCCAGTTCCAGAAACATGCAGCCCATGCAGGGTACATGTAGGGTACATATAGGCTATCCTGCTTGATGCAGAATCCATTTATTCTGTCCTGAGTGGCAATAGTGCTGCTCAGGATTGCTACGATGGTTCAAGTGTGCTATGCAGATCAGTTCTGGACAAATTCTGGATAATTTCTCTGTTAGAATTAAACTTGACCTCTAGAAGATTGCCAGAATTACCAGTCTTTTACCAATCTACATACCTAGACCCAGACCCAACTTGCATTCTTCTTTTGAGCAGGTTGTTTTGAGATTTTAAAACATTCTGAACCTGTGAAGCACATGGTGTCACTAAACCATGTTGGCCTAGCTCTCCTGTAGGCTACTATGTTGGCAATAGACTTTCTAATCTTATACTGCCATTGGAAAAAATTCTCACCTTAACTTTCCTCAAATCTTGGAATTAACTGAAATATCAGAGCAGATTGAAGCACAGCATGTGTAAATTTTCAAAAATTGTGCCTTGTCAAACTGTCGCCGCTAACACTAATGACTTTCTGAAAATCCCTAACAGAATTGGCCTTCTAATTTCACTAGTTTGAAAATCCTTTTTTATTGGAGTTGGAGACTCCAGTAGTCTAGAAAAATACACAAATCTGAAAAATATCCGTTTTTTACTGAAAATCCGACAAAATTCCGAAGTCCGACACGATGTTTTTTTGTCCGACAAGAGGGCCGAAAATCCGACAATGTCGGAAAAATCCGACAAA
>NC_142803.1:42609534-42744360 GCF_049724085.1 Artemia sp. Qi Xiang Cuo
TTTTTTTTCTTTAAAGCAGGGCACTTCATATAGAAGGGGTCGTCATAGACACTTTAAAGGGGGCTCATTCAATTAGAAATCGAGAGTTCTAGTGCCCTTTTTAAAAGTCGAAAGTGATTGGAGGGCAACTAGCCCCCCCCCACTCACGCCAATCATTTCCCCAAACACATCCAATTGAAATTTTGAGATAGCCATATTGTTCAGCGTAGTTGATTTCCTGATAGAAAATGTGTTTTTGAGGAGGACACTCCCCCACAACCCTCAGGGCAAGGGTTTTAAGTTATGCCCTGGGGACATATAAGGTTTTTATAGAAGGAGTTGTCGTAGAAACTTCAAAACACGCTCATTCGATTGGAAATTCAAAGGGCTAGTGCCCTTTTTAATAGTCGAAAGTGATTGGAGGGCAACTAGCCCCCCCCACGTCATCATCCCCCCAAACACATCCAGTAAAAATTGTGAGATAGCCATTTTGTTCAGCGTAGTTGATTTTCAGATAGAAAATATGTTTTTGAGGAGGACATTCCCCCACAACCCTCAGGGCAAGGGTTTTAAGTTATGCCCTGGAGGTATATAAGGTTTTTATTGAAGGCGTTGTCGTAGAAACTTCAAAACAGGCTCATTCAATTAGAAATTCAGAGGGCTAGTGTCCGTTTTAATAGTCAAAAGTGATTGGAGGGCAATTAGCCCCCCCCACGGCCATCCTTC
The DNA here is from genome assembly GCF_049724085.1 of Artemia sp. Qi Xiang Cuo. Lineage (NCBI taxonomy): Eukaryota > Metazoa > Arthropoda > Branchiopoda > Anostraca > Artemiidae > Artemia > Artemia sp. Qi Xiang Cuo. The sequence goes on from NC_142803.1 coordinate 42,610,240, forward strand.
CCCCAAAACACATCCAATCAAAATTTTGAGATAGTCATTTTGTTCAGCGTAGTTGATTTCAATATAGAAAATGTGTTTATGAGGAGGACACTCCCCCACCACCCTCAGAGCAAGGATTTTAAGTTATGCCCTGGAGGCATATAAGGTTTTTATAGAAGGCGTTGTCGTAGAAACTTTAAAAAAGGCTCATTCGATTGGAAATTCAAAGGGCTAGTGCCCTTTTTAATAGTCTAAATGGATGGGAGGGCAACTAGCCCCCCCCCCTACACCCATCTTTCCCCCAAACACATCCGATCAAAATTGTAAGATAGCCATTTTGTTCAACGTAGTTTATTTCCAGATATAAAATAAGTTTTTGAGGATGACACTCCCCCAAAACCCTAAGGGCAAGGGTTTTAAGTTCTGCCCTTGGGGCATATAAGGCTTTTATAGAAGGCGATGTCGTAGAAACTTCAAAACAGGCTCATTCGATTGGAAATTCAAGGGGCTAGTGCCCTTTTTAATAGTCGAAAGTGATAGGAGGGCAACTAGCCCCCCCCCCCGCCCATCACTCCCACAAACACATCCAATCAAAAAATTTTGAGATAGGCATTTTGTCATCGTAGCTGATTTCCAGATAGAAAATATCTTTCTGAGAAGGGCACTACCCCACAACCCTCAGGGCAAGGGTTTTAAGTTATGCCCTTGGGCCATACGCTATAAGGTTTTTATACAAGGCGTTGTCGTAGAAACTTCAAAACAGGCTCATTCGATTGGAAATTCAAAAAATTTTGAGATAGGCATTTTGTTCAGCGTAGGCTAGTTGATTTCCAGATAGAAAATATGTTTTCTACCAGGACACTAACCCCAGAGGACACTCCCTCACAGCCCTCAGGGCAAAACAGACCCATTCGATTGGAAATTCAAAGGGCTAATTCCCTTCTTAATAGTCGAAAGTGATTGAAGCGGAACTAGCCCCACCCCCACCCCCATCAAAACCCCCAAAAAAACCAATCAAAATTTAGATATATACATTTTTTTCAGCGTAGTTGATTTACATATAGAAAATATGTTTCTAAGGAGGACACTCCCCAACAACCCTTAGGTCAAGGTTTTTAAGTTATGTCCTGGGGTATACAAGGTTTTTATAGAAGGCGTTGTCATAGAAACTTCAAAAGGGGCTCATTTGATTGGAAATTCAAAGGGCTAGTGCCCTTTTTGATAGTCGAAACTGATTGGAGGGCAACTAGCCCCCCTCCCCACGTCCATCATTCACCCAAACACATCCAATCAAAATTTTGAGATAGCCATTTTGTTTAGCGTAGGCTAGTTGATTTCCACATAGAAAATATGTTTTTGAGAAGGACTACTACTACTACACTACTCTACCAACTAGCAGCACCAAGCCGCCTAAGGCCAACACAGCTACGCACGCTCCTCCTCCCCCTAATCTATTCAAAGCCTCCTTTTACACCCGCCCACGAAGTTCCCATTTCCTTTAAATCTTTCTTTATGACGTCCTCCCACCCCACACGGGGACGTCCTGCTTTCCGTTTATCCCTAGATGGTTGGCCGAAAAGAACAATCTTCGGCAATCTCTCATCCTTCATCCGCACAACGTGCCCTAGCCACCTCAACCTTTCTTTTATTTGAGAAGGACACTCTCCCACAACTTTCAAGGCAAAGGTTTTAAGTTATGCCCTGGGTGCATATATGGTTTTTATAGAAGGCGTTCTCGTAGAAACTTCAAAAAAGCCCAATTCGATTTCGATTGGAAATTCAAAGGCTAGTACCCTTTTTAATAGTCGAAAGTGATTAGTAATATTTTTTGTTGTTGTTGTTGTTTAGACCAGGGCACTTCGTATCGAAGGAGTTGTCGTGGGAACTTCGAAAAAGGCTTATTTTATTGAAAATAGAAAGGGTTGATGCCGTTTTTAATAGTCAAAAGTGATTGAAAGGAAACAAATCCCCCTTCTACTCCCACCCTCCCATTGGCCAATTAAGCTTAAAAACAAAACATTGCCTTGAGATTAAATAAAAATAAACAGTGATAATTCTAATTACCAATAAGGTATCTCAGCACTATTCCAAGAACGACTGAGGGTATTATGTTCAAACTTTCGAGGCTACTTCTGCTCTTAAAAACCAAATCAAAATAGTGTAAGTGTATCCAAGCTATCAAAGAAAGTAAACAGATTTTTTTGCGAATGGTGTCAAGTTTTCCATTTCAGGTCAACTAGAGGAGGTATGAAACTAAGTTAAACAGTACTATTTGTGTCCAGATTTTTAAAATGGTGTATGTTGTTAAAAATTGCTGAAAATTTTTCTCCAGCATCCAAATAACAGGCCAAACTATAAAGTCTTAAAAAACGAAAAGATTTCGTGTTATTTCCTTTTTCCCTGAAAAGACTATGTCAATATAAAACGAACAGGAATTAATTAAAAAAAACTTTTTCCACAGAATAAGTTTTTCAAAGAAAAGTAAAGAACTCCATTAAACAAAAATGAGCAAAAATAAAATCAAATAATCTACCAAGCTCAAAACTACCACAAATCAGCATCTATAAATAAATGAAACCCAAAACGAACAGAAATTACAATAAATAACCGAGTCAATCTCAAAACGAGCAGAAATTAACAAAAGTTGGGCGCAAAGCCCCTATGCCTTCCTAAGGCCAAAACAAAATTTGCACTTTACTGAAAAAATACAAATGAATGTGCAGTCAGCTTAATATACACATACTGTTATTTAGTAATCAAAATGTTAAAAATTTGTGATTTATTAAAGTTATAAAAGTAAAAACATTTATATTTTTTCAGTAAAGTCCAAATTTTATTCTGGCCTTGGGAAGGCATAGGGGTTTTGTGCCCAACTTATGTTAATTCCTGCTCGTTTTGAGATTGACTCGGTTATCTATTGTAATTTCTGTTCGTTTTGGGTTTCATTTATTTATCGATGCTGATTTGTGGTAGTTTCGAGCTTAAGTTTGGCGTGTAAGTATAAGCAAATTCAATCCAAAATTTTCATTGTTCCCATATCTTCATGACCATTCCTCGAAAACAGAAGTAAGTAGACAGAATTTATTTAATTTTAATGTTTTTTGTTATATTTTGTATTCAAATTTTGTTAATAAATGACATTTTTGATAAATGAAAATTTTGTTAAAAATTTGGCCTAAATATTTGGGGAGGCAGGATGGAGGGGTGCTAATCAAGATTTTGTTCCGGGTACAAGAGAAGCCAGAACTGCCATTGTCTGATTGTATAGCGCATGATTTTTGGCGATTATATCAGAAGTGTGAAAATGTCAGATACGATCTTTACGCATGATAGTGACGATGCAGGAAAATTGGCCGAAAAAGGCCGTATTTTTTTGGATAGCAGTATTTAGTGTGTCTGTATTCAAAACTAATCAAGTCATCAATTACCGAGTAGAAACAGCTTTGCAAATTATTACTTCCCTATATAGAACCATTTCCCTCTTGACCTGATTCCTGCCAAACCGTCAATATAGTTCAGCAGTTATATTCAGCCAGGAGGAAGAGCATTGGCAACTTTCCAGCTTACTAACAGTATTTCAGGCTCCAGTACTTATTTTGTTTTGCCTAGCAAAACAAATTCCATGATTAAAAAAAAAAGATTCTCGATAGCGTCTCCCTAAATTTTTAACCGTGTCTCTTTATGCCAGGGCTTAGCTTTATATTTCGGGGATTTTTCCTATGGCTTCAATTTCGTCCTTCCACTCAGTTCAATCCCCGATAAAGAGATAGAATTTGATTTCTTAAAAAACTTAAATCTATTATCATAATGATATCCGACCTAGAGAAACAATAATTGCTGACTGCCCCGCAGTAGTGTTAATCAAGGGGACAGGGGGACTGTGCCCCTCTAGATTTAAATCCCAGTTATTTGAAAAATGCCTTTTCTGGGTGCATTTCCATTGGAAAATTGAAAAAAACGACAAATTTACCCCTTGGATATCGAATATCACATTAATCCTTTGGGATTTTTGGGATCATTTAAGCCACTGGGCCCTTTGAGATTTTTCGGGATTGTATATTTGTTTATTTTTATTGAATAAAGGAACTTGAACTTGATTTGAACTTTCCCCCACCCTAAATTCCCGTGAAATTTCGCTACTGCTGCCCCACAGTACTTCAGTCTCAAATATTTGTTCTGGTGTGCTCAAAATGCAGCAAATTTTATACAATAAAACAATACCAAATAAACTAAGCATTTTGTAATGTCTCTCTTCCTAAAAAAAAGGAGTATTCGTATGATAAACCCCCTACCGCTCAAGTAGTTCATTCATTGACGCTTTGTAGAACCGACTTTTTGTTAGTTTCTTTTAGCTTAGCGTGAGTCAAGACAAAGAGAAGTGACAGAATAGATAGTAAAATATATAATTTGGGCTATATATTTGCACATTAGGGGTGGGGGATAAAGTATTGGACAGTGTGAAGTTATAAAACAATTTTTAATACATAATATGCATAATAATTGTACCAAACACATTAGGCATGCAGACCAGCGATACTTTCACCCCCCCCCCCACCCTAATGTACAAATATGCAGCCCAAATTTGCTTCAAAAGTATTATATTTTTATCATACTAAGGTATATTTCAGTAGGATTGAACGTCAGAAAAACATATTAGAAGAATGTTAGGTAGGGGTATAGATGTAAATATAAATATATAGATTAATAGATACACTTCTCACAAAAGCCCCATGCGCCATGGATATTACAAATACAACAAAACACAAAAAAAAACATAATAAGTACAAACACTTTTGAAAATAACCCTACAATAGAAAACCCTCCCTACTTCTCGTCCTCACACTCACAAAATTCCCAAATACTTAATATCCACTTTGCAACTACTTCCTATTTTATTTCCTAAACAACTTCCACGCATGGCATCTCTGCCAAATATATCCCTTCTAAGTCATTCAGTTGTCCACAATAACACATAAAATGTTATAAATCTTCAGACTCCCCGCACATCGGACAAGTGAAGGGACCACTCCGTATCTCAACCCTGCCCTATATCCTATAGCACACAAGTACCAAAAAAAGCATGTCATTGCAAACTTGGATCATTTCTCTTACAGGGTAGAAAACAAGCTAAGAGTTATTTTTCTTTACAGGTACTGCACGATGCATCTGTACACCTGGCCATGAGCCACCATTGGCTCCATGCAGTGATTTACCCAGCTTACAGTCGTCAACTTACAAATGCTCTTCGAAATACGGCCTCATGTTGCTTTAAAAAGCGCTATAAAAGAAATAGGACCATTGAGCTTCAAACAAGAGTTTTACAGGCAAATGGCTCCTTTACGGATTTAGCCACTGGAAGTTAGGAATTAAGATCAATGCTCTGAGCAATATAGGTTTTTGAAATGATTTCTATTATAAGGTTAAAGCATAAAGCTATTTTAGAACTATATTCTAAAAAAAACTACGTATCGCAGCGTTGAGCCAAATCACACATTTTAAAAACGTGGTTTCCGATGAAATTTGTATTTATGCGTGCCTTGAAGAATAATCCTTCAATACGTTTCACGGAATCGCAGTAGCAGAGTAATGATTTTTGAAAATGAGATTTGTGAAAGCGAATATGCACTCAGGAATCTTTCAGGGAGGAGGGGGACTAAATCTGAAACGTCAAGACACGTGTGAATTGCATGAAATATATGGGATAAACCGTGAAAAAGCTTGAATGTTATCTCAACCTTTTTGATACGGTTCTAGGCGTTTACCCTCCCGGCGATTATCCCCCCCCCACGCGGAAAATCACCCTCCCCCCCCAAAAAAAAATAACCTCCCGCAGAACATACCTCCCCGGACCCCTCCCCCGTTGGAAAATAAGGCTTTCCAAGTTTGAGAATTTTATTTGAGTTTTATTTTTTCATTTCCTTAGGGGGAAGGAATTTTGGTACTTGTGTATTATGTGCCACTCACTTAAGTTTACGCTGTGTAAAACTCGAGAACACACCGGTATTTTCGTTAGTTTCTTCGTTACTTTAGAAGTAAATTTGGGCTATACAATTGCACATTAGGGGGGGGGGGATAAAGTGTAGCGGGTCAGTATGCAAAATGTGTTTGGTACAATTATTCTGCATATTAGATAGATAAATAGATAAGTGTGTTTTAAAGCCAAATATACAGCCATGAAAACAGTAAAATAACATAAATGAAAGGCACAAAAAACATAAACTTTGATCAGCAATCATGACAAAACACTTAAATGAAACACTACATTAACCTAATTATGGTACCTAATACCTGGAAAAACGGCCATTGAAAGAAAAACCTTTAAAACTTGGAAAAACACTTAAATGAAACATAACATTTACTTTATACTGGGATTTTTTTTTGATTTTTTTTTAGTTAACAAAATTTCCAGATACTTCGCTATTCTTCTTTAATTTTATAGTGGTCATATACCTAGAAAGAAGTATTTTCTGACTTCAAACTGTCCAAAAACTTGAATCACCCTGTAAATACCCCCCCCCCCCTGGAAAAAAAGCCTTTTCAAATATGAGAATTTTATTTAAGTTTTATTTTTTTAATTTCCGAAGGGGGAGGAGTTTTGGTACTTGTGTATTATGGGCAACTCACTCAAGTTTACGCTGTGTAAAACTCGAGAACAAACCAGTTTCTTCGTTAGTTTTTTTTTTCAGCTTAGCGAGAGACAAGACAAAGACAAGTGATAGAATATATGGGAAATATATAATTTGGGCATATATATATGCACACAAGGGGGGGGGGGTAAAGTATTTGGACATTTTGAAGTAAAAAAACAATTCTTTCTAGGTATATGGCCACTTAAAAATTACAGAAGAATAGCGAGGTGTCTGAAAATTATGTTAAATAATAAAAAAAAAATCCCAGTATAAAGTAAATATAATGTTTCATTTAAGTGGGTTTTTTTTCCAAGTGTTAAGTACTTTTTCCAATGATCGTTTTTCCAAGTATTAAGTACTATTATTAAGTTAATGCAGTGCTTCATTTAAGTGTTTTATCATGATCGCTGACCAAAGTTTACGTTATTTGTGCCTTTCATTTGTGTTAATTTACTGTGTTCATGGTCACATATTTGTCTTTAAAACACACGGATCTATCTTTCTCTAATGTGCAGAATAATTGTACCAAACACATTTTGCATGCAGACCCACTATACTTTACCCCCCCCCTCCCTTATGTGTAAATCTGGAGCCCAAATTTATTTCTAAAGTAACGAAGAAACTGATGAAAAAACCGGTGTGTTCTCGAATTTTAAACAGCGTAAACTTGAGTGAGTGGCGCAAGTAGAATGGCCTTATTGAGTCGTGTCACGCACCCCTGCTGCCATCTACAATTTAGTTTAATGCTGACGGGACATAATTTATTCAAGGATTATCGATCGAGTCTAATCGAGGGGGTGTGTCAAGGTCAATCGATCTGTTGTTGTTGTTTGGCCACGTGCGAATGACATGAGGGGTGATTTACATAATCGATGGGTGAATTATTGATTCACGAGCGTGGGGAATTAAGAAACATTAAGGCTTCTTTAATCTTAGGTCTGTGGGATAAACGTTCATTAGGTCAGAGAGAAAAATTAATATTCTATTTTTAAATAGGGCTTCACGAAGGGGGAATTAAGAAACATTAAGGCTTCTTTAATCTTAGGTCTGTGGGATAAACGTTCTTTAGGTCAGAGAGAAAAATTAATATTCTATTTTTAAATAGGGCTTCATTGATCTATAGTGTCATGAATTATAAATGACATCACTTGTTATCTTGGAATTATGTGGGAGTCTAAAGAGATAGAAATTCTGTTTTTAAATACGGCTTCACGGAGCTTTAAGTCGGAGAGATAAATTGATATTCTAACGAAACCATAATAGTTTAGCTAGGAAAATTTATGAGATGAAGAGATTAACGTAGGAAAGGGTTTCCTAGATATTTGAAATGTGAAAGCACTGAGATGCCAAAAACAAAAGGAACACGCTGAATTACGTTTGGGGATTATTTGGGCGAAACTGTTTTAGACAGGTTATGGAATTATTTCGGCGAAACAGTTAGAGACATTTTAAAAGAAGATTTTAGGAAAGGTTTTAGAAGAGAATTTGAGGGTCAAACTCTGTGGTCGTTATAATACACAAGTTTCATTTGAACAGTGTTGTGAGGTCCTCTACCCCAACCCCAAAGGGTTGCGATCCCTCTACCTCAACCCCGAAGGAAGCCCCCTGGCCTCAAAGGCCCCCCACGCTTCCAAAGGGCCACCAGTGCCCCCCACGGTCCCCCCCGACCCCCACAGGCCCGCCCCCGGCCCCCCCAAGGCCCATCGAGCTCCCAAAAGACCAACGGGGTCCCAAAGGCCCTCCTCCAGTCCCCAACTGTCCCCCAGGCTCCCAAAGGCCCACCCCGACCCCCAAACGCCCGCCCCCGGCCCCCAAAGGCCCATCGAGCTCCCAAAAGACCAACGGGGTCCCAAAGGCCCTCCACCAGTCCCCAAATGTCCCCCAGGCTCCCAAAGGCCCACCCAGACCCCCAAAGGCCCTCCCCGGGCCCCCCAAAGGCCCATCGAGCTCCCAAAAGACCAACGGGGTCCCAAAGGTCCTCCACCAGTCCCCAAATGTCGCCCCAGGCTCCCAACTGGCCCCCCGGACTCTCAAAGGCCCTCCCCGGGCCCCCCAAAGACCCATCGAGCTCCCAAAAGACCAACGGGGTCCCAAAGGCCCTCCACCAGTCCCCAAATGTCCCCCCAGGCTCCCAACTGGCCCCTCCCGGACCCCCAAAGGCCCTCCCCGGCCCCCAAAGGCCCATCGAGCTCCCAAAAGACCAACGGGGTCCCAAAGGCTCTCCACCGGTCCCCAAATGACCCCCCAGGCTCCCAACTGGCCCCCCCGGACCCCCCAAAGGCCCTCCCCCGGCCCCCAAAGGTCCACCGGGCTCCCAAAGGACCAATCGGTTCTCAAGTGCCCCCCAAACCCCCAACGGACCTCCCGGACCCCAAAGACCCTCCCCCGGTCCGCAAAGGTCCCCCGGGCCCGCGAAGCGCCGCGGGCCCGAAAAGCGCCGCATGGGGATGCGCCTCGGGTTGGGGGATGTGCCGCAGGGATGCGCCGCAGGGGGTGCGCCGCAAAAAGTAAACTAAAAAGTAAAATTTCGAAATGTTATCCCCCAAACGCCCTCCCCGGGCCCCCCAAAGAGCCCCCTCTCCATTTTTTTTTTAATACTTTTTTATGGCTTTATTATATCTTTTCTGAACAAGTTCCATTCATAATGTCATTCCTAAACCCCTTTTTCCAACCTCAAAGAGTCCCCTCCCCAATTCGTAAATACTTTCTTGAATTTTTTAATATGGTATTTTTTTAACTTTTTTACGTATCTTAAAATGACATGAAATATGCTTACGGCTCTACCAATCGTACTCTGTGCTTGTTCATAGACACGATATGGCTTTCTCACTGGTACTCTATGGCAGGTTATCGACACTACCGAGTTTATTGCATGCATTAAATCAGTATTTTTTACTTAGTGGAAGGATCAACACACAACTCATATCTGTAAAAAGTGAAGATGAATTATTCGACGAAAGTATGTACACATGAAAAAATCATTGTCGTGTTGAACGCTGACAAGGAGAAATACCTGAACTATGAGACGAGTGCAAGTGGAGATCTTATTGGCAATGTATGCATACGTTGTCATAACAGTGAGGAATTAAATTCCTTTGGTGTACCCAAGAATTTCCATCATGCAAGAGGTGGATATGCGAGAGTAACATTACCAGAGAAATTAGTGCTCAAAGAGAATGCAAACTTAAAAATAATTATCGATGATCAGGGACAACTCCTTGCTACGTCTTCTGGTAACAGATTACCTGTTGATAAATCCTATCATCATATTTCTGGTATTAGCATTTTAAAGAGAACAAGAAGAAGACAAGCATACCCCTACACCAACATCATAAATCATATCTTGTCAACGTGTCAAAACTGTCATCTATGTAAAAATAATGTGACAATAGACAGTGAAATCGCAGGCAGAATAAAAAGGGCATTAGCAGACAATATCATCAATGAATATAAAGATGAATTGACGGAAAGTGAAATGCAAGTGTACTAATAATGTGTAATAATGTATTTAACGTATTTTTATATTAATATTCTACATGTCCTTATTACATTAAAAATATCATTTGCATTATTTTGTTAAGTGTTCATTATTTTAGGGTATGCTAGAATGTCAAACGTTCAGAATATCTAAAAAGGTCAGAGATGAAAGAAAAAGAATTTTTAGAGATAGAGATACTACTAGCAGACTCAATTTTCTCAATGAAGTGAAGAAAAGTTCAAGTTCTCTTCTGAATTTTAACAAAGAACACACTTCAATTCTCATTTCTCCAGAGAAAACTAAATTTTCCACTTTAGTTCAGATCTATCTCGAGGAGATGAAAAATTTAAAACACTGTTCCAAATTTTCTCAACGAAGTCAAGGAAAGTTCAAGTTCTCTTTCGAATTTTACCAGAGAACACGCTACAATTCTAATTTCTCCAGAGAAAACTAAAATCTTCCACTTCATTTCTTTATTTCATTAAGACATAAAGAAATTTAAAGTTCAATTCTAATTTTTCGGTTGGAAGATAGAAAAAGTAATACTATACTTGTGAATATTTTTATGGAAGATAAAAAGTTCTAGTTCAACTTAAAATTTTCTCTACGAATTGAATAAAAAGTTCAAGGTCTCGTCTGAAATTTAACGCCGAACGCACGACAAGTCGATTTTCTACACATAAATAAACAATCTTTCAATTGATTTCTATCTTTCACAAAGACAATAATAAATTAGAAGTTTATTTCTATTTTTTAGGTGGTCTATAGAAAAATTAATAAACAAATGTTAAATATTTTCATGTACGATAAAAAGTTCTAGTTCAATTTAAAATTTTCTCTATGAAGTGAAGAAGAATTCAAGTTCTCTTCTGAAATTTACCAAAGAACACACTTGATTTATAATTTTGACAAAGAAAATAAAATCTTCCACTTGATTTCTTTATTTCACATAGACATAAGGAAATTTAAAGTTCAATTCTAAATTTTTCGGTTGGAAGATAGAAAAAGCAATACCATACTTGGGAAATAATTTCACTTAAGATAAAAAGTTCTAGTTCAATTTTAAATTTTCTCAATGAAGTGAAGAAAAGATCAAGTTCTCTTCTGAACTTTACCAAAGAACACACTTCAATTAGAATTTCTTCAGAGAAAACAAAAATCTTCCACTTCAGTTCTATATTTCATGAAGAAAAAAAGAAATTTAAATTTCAATTCTAAATTTTTCGGTGGAAGATAGAAAAATTAATAACATACTTGTTAATATTTTCACGGAAAATAAGAAATTATAGTCCAATTTGAAATTTTCTCAATGAAGTGAAGAAGAATTCAAGTACTCTTCTAAACTTCACCAAAGATCATGCTTCTATTCTAATTTCTCCAGAGAAAACTAAATTTTCCAATTAAGTTCAATATATAAAAAAGACATAAATAAATTGAAAGTTCTATTCTAAATTTTTCGCTGGAATATTGAAAAAGAAATAACATACATGTGAATATTTTCATGGAAGATAAAAATTTCTAGTTCAATTTGAAATTTTCTCACCGAAATGAAGAAAAAGTTCAAGTTTTCGACTGAACTTTACCAAAGAACACACATCAATTCTAATTTCTCCAGAGAAAACTAAAATTTTACACTTTAGTTCAGATCTGTCTCGAAGAGATGAAAAATTTAAAACACTGTTCCAAAATTTCACAACGAAGATAAAGGAAAGTTCAATTTTTCTTCGGATTTTTACCAGCCAACACGCTTTAATTCTAATTTCCCCAGAAAAAACTAAATGTTTTCTCTATTTCACAAAGACATAAAAAAATTTAAAGTTCAATTCTAATTTTTCGGTTGGAAGATAGAAAATTTAATACCATACATATGAATATTTTCACGGAAGATAAAAAAGTTCTAGTTCATTTTTAAATTTTCTTAATGAAGTGAAGAAAAGTTCAAGTTCTCTACTTAATTTTAACAAAGAACAAACGTAATTTCTAATTTTGCCAAAGAAAATAAAAATATTCCATTTAATTTATTTATTTCACAAAGAAATAAGTAAATTTAGATTTCAGGTATAAATTTTTCTGTTTGAATACATAAAAATCATTACCATACATATGAAATATTTTAACGTAAAATCAAAAGTTCTAGCTCAATTTAAAATTTTATCAACAAAGTCAAGGAAAGTTCAAGTTTTCTACTGAATTTTACCAAAGATCACGCTTAGATTCTAATTTCTTAGAGAAAACAAAAATCTTCCACTTCAGTTCTTTATTTCACAAAGACATAAAGAAATTTAAAGTTCAATTCTAATTTTTCGGTGGAAGATAGAAAAAACAATAAAATAATTGTGAATATTTTCTAGGAAGATAAAAAGTTCAAGTTTAATTTAAAATTTTCTCAACGACGTCAAGGAAAGTTCAAGTTCTCTTCGGAGTTTTACCAAAGAACAACCTAAAATTCTAATTTCTCCAGAGAAAACTAAAATATTCCACTTAGGTTCTTTATTTTACAAGGAATTAAAGAAATTTAAAGTTCAATTCTAATTTTTCGCTTGGAAGATAGAAAAAGTAATAACCGCCTTGTGAATATTTTCATGGAATATAAACAGCTGTATTTTACTTTTAAATTTTCTTAAGGAAGTGAAGAAAAAGTTCAAGTTCTCCTATGAACTTTACCAAAGAACACACTTCAATTCTAGTTTCTCCAGAGAAAACTGAATTTTCCACTTTAGTTCAGATCTGTCTCGAAGAGATTAAAAATTTAAAACACTCTTCCAAAATTTTACACAGAAGATAAAAAAGTTCAAGTTCTCTTCGGGATTTTACCATAGAACACAATTCCATTCTAATTTCTCAGAGAAAACAAAAATCTTCCACTTCAGTTCTTTATTTCACAAAGACATAAAGAAATTTAATGTTCAATTCTAATTTTTCAGTGGAAGATAGAAAAATTAATTCTGAACTTGTGAATATTTTCATGGAAGGTAAAAAGTTCTAGTTCAATTTAAAATTTTCATAACGAAGTGAAAAAGAATTCAAGTTCCCTTCAGAATTTTACTAAAGAACAAACTTCAATTCTCATTTCGCCAAAGAAAACAAAAATCTTCCACTTGATTTCTTTATTTCACAAAGACATAAAGAAATTTAAAGTTCATTTCTAAATTTTTCGGTGGAAGATAAGAAAAAGCAATACCACACTTGTGAATATTTTCACGGAAAATAAAAAAGTTCTAGTTCAATTTTAAATTTTCTCAACGAAGTGAAGAAAAGTTCAAGTTCTCTACTGAATTTTACCAAATCACACAATACAATTATAATTTCTCCAGATAAAACGGAATTTTTCTATTTAGTTCAGATCTGTCTAGAAGATAGGAAAAATTTAAAACATTGTTTCAAATTTTTCACAGACGATAAAAAAGTTCAAGTTCTCTTCGGGATTTTACCAAAGAACACAATTCAATTCTAATTTCTCCAGATAAAACAAAACTCTTCCACTTCAATTCTTTATTTCACAAAGGCATAAAGAAATTTAAAGTTCCATTCTAAATTTTTCGGTGTGAGATAGAAAAATTAATACAAGAATTGTGAATATTTTCACTGAAGATATATACAATGCATTTGAATATTTTCCAAGAAGATAAAAAGTTCTAATTCAATTTAAAATTTTCTCAACGAACTCAAGGAAAGTTCAAGTTCTCTACTGAATTTTACCAAAGAACACGCTTCAATTCTAATTTCTCCAAGTATGGTTAGGTTAGGCTAGGCTAGATTAAGTTAGGTTAGATTAGGTAAGGTTAGGTTAGCCCACGTACGCGTCACTTAGGTTAGTTTAGGTTAGGTGAGAGACAGGCAAAAAGTTAGGTGTATGATTAGGTTAGGTTAGGTTAGTTTAGGTTTGCTTAGATTAAGTTTGGTTAAGTGAAGTGAAGCGAGGATAGGATAGCATACGTACGTGCACGTACTAATGCGACGCACACCTAACTTAACATAACCTAACCTAACTGCACATCACCTAAGCTAACCTACTCTCACCTAACCTAATACAACCCAGCCATGTTCTCATGTCTATTAACTCAAATCAAAACAAATAAGTGAAGCGTACGTGGGCTAACCTAACCTTACCTAATCTAACCTAACTTAATCTAGCCTAGCCTAACCTAACCATACTTGGAGAAATTAGAATTGAAGCGTGTTCTTTGGTAAAATTCAGTAGAGAACTTGAACTTTCCTTGACTTCGTTGAGAAAATTTTAAATTGAACTAGAACTTTTTATCTTCCGGGAAAATATTCAAATGTATTGTATTTATCTTCAGTGAAAATATTCACAAGTATGGTATTAATTTTTCTATCTCTCACCGAAAAATATAGAATGGAACTTTAAATTTCTTTATGCCTTTGTGAAATAAAGAACTTAAGTGGAATATTTTTGTGTTCTCTGGAGAAATTAGAATGGAATTGTGTTCTTTGGTAAAATCCCGAAGAGAACTTGAACTTTTTTATCTTCTGTGTAAAATTTGAAACAATGTTTAAAATTTGTCCTCTCTTCGAGACAGATCTTAACTAAAGAGAAAAATTCAGTTGTCTCTGGAGAAATTATAATTGTAGTGTGTGCTTTGGTAAAACTCAGTAGAGAACTTGAACTTTTTTTCTTCACGTCGTTAAGAAAATTTAAAATTTAACTATAAATTTTTTATTGTCAGTGAAAATATTCACAAGTGTGGTTGGTATTGATTTTTCTTATCTTCCCCCGAAAAATTTAGAAATGAACATTAAATTTCTTTATTTATGTGTGAAATATATAAATCAAGTGTAAGATTTTTGTTTTATTTGGCGAAATTAGAATTGAAGTGTATTCTTCAGTAAAATTCTGAAGGGAACTTGAATTCTTTTTAACTTCGTTATGAAAATTTAAAAGTGAACTAGAACTTTTTACCTTCCATGAAAATATTCACACGTTCATAATTAATTTTTCTATCTTCCACAGAAAAATTAGAATTGAACATTAAATTTCTTTATGTCTTTGTGAAATAAAGAAATGAAGTGGAAGATTTTTGTTGTATCTGAGAAATTAGAATGGAATTGTGTTCTCTGGTAAAATCCCGAAGAGAACTTGAACTTTTTCATCGTATTTTTAAATTTTTGGAAGTGTTTTAAATTTTTAATCTTTTAGAGACAGATCTGAACTAACGTGTAAAATTCAGTTTTCTCTGGAGAAACTAGACCTGAAGTGTGTTATTTGGTAAAGTTCAGAGGAGAACTTGAACTTTTTCTTCACTTACTTAAGAAAATTTAAAATTAAACTACAGCTTATTCTCTGCCATGAAAATATTCACAATTATGGTATTACTTTTTCTATCTTCCAAGTGAAAAATTAGAATTGAACTTTAAATTTATTTATGTGCTTGTGAAATAAAGAATCGAAGTGGTAGATTTTAGTTTTCTCTGGAGAAATTAGAATTTTAGGTTGTTCTTTGGTAAAACTCCGAAGAGAAATTGAACTTTCCTTGACGTAGTTGAGAAAATTTTAAATTGAACTTGAACTTTTTATTTTCCTTGAAAATATTCACAAGTATGTTATTGATTTTTCTATCTTCCACTGAAAAATTAGAATTGAACTATAAGTCTCTTTATGTCTTTTTGAAATAAAGAACTGAAGAGTAAGATTTTTGTTTTCTGTGAGAAATTAGACTCTAAGCGTGATCTTTGGTAGAAGTCAGTAGAGAACTTGAACTTTCCTTGACTTCGTTGAGAAAATTTTAAATTGAACTAGAACTTTTTATCTTATGTGAAAATATTTAACAAGTATTATATTGCTTTTTCTATATTCCAATAGAAAAATTTAGAATTGAAATTTAAATTTATTTCTTTCTTTGTTAAATAAAGAAAATAAGTTAAAGATTTTTATTTTATTTGGCAAAATTAGAATTTTATTTTGTTCTTTTGTAAAATTAAGTAGAGAAATTGAACTATTCTTCACTTTATTGAGAAAATTTAAAATTGAACTAAAACTTTTTTATCTTCTATGAAAATATTCACAAGTATGGTATTACTTTTTCTATCTTCAAACCTAAAAATTAGACTTGAACTTTAAATTTCTTTATGTCCATGTGAAATAAAGAACTGAAGTGGAAGATTTTTGTTTTCTTTGGAGAAATTAGAATTGAAGTGTGTTTTTTGGTAAAGTTCAGAAGAAAACTTGAATTTTTCTTCACTTCGTTAAGATAATTTTAAATTGATCTAGAACATTTTATATTTCGTGAAAATATTTCAAAAGTATGGCATTACTTTTTATATCTTCTAAACGAAAAATTAGAATGGAACTTTAAATTTTTTTATGTATTTGTGAAATAGAGAACTGAAGTGGAAGATTTAGTTTTTTCTGGGGACAGTAGAATTAAAGTGGTTGGTAGATAAAAGTCAGAAGAGAAATTGAACTTTCCTTGACTTCGTTGAGAAAATTTGGAACAGTGTTTTAAATTTTTCATCTCTTCGAGACAGATCTGAACTAAAGTGGAAAATTTTATTTTTCTCTGGAGAAATTACAATTGAAGTGTGTTCTTTGGTAAAATTCAGTCGAAAACTTGAACTTTTCTTCACTTCGTTGAGAAAATTTAAAATTGTACTAGAACTGTTTATCTTCCATGAAAATATTCACAGTTATGTTATTGCTTTTTCAATATTCCAGAAAAAAATTTAGAATTGAACTTTCAATTTCTTTATGTATTAGTGAAATATAGAACTTAAGTGTAAAATTTAGTTGTCTCTGGAGAACTTAGAATAGAAGCATGATCTTTGTTGAAATTCAGAAGAGAACTTGAATTTTTACTCACTTCATTGAGAAAATTTTAAATTGGACTAGAACTTCGTATTTTCCGTGAAAATATTAACAATTATGGTATTAATTTTTATATATTACACCGAAAAATTTACAATTGAAATTTAAATTTATTTTTGTCTTCATGAAATATATAACTGAAGTGGTAGATTTTTGTTTTCTCTTAAGAAATTCGAATTGAAGTTTGTTCTTTGGTAAAGTTCAGAAGAGAACTTGAACTTTTCTTCACTTAATTGAGAAAATCTAAAATTGAACTAGAACTTTTTATCTTCCGTGAAAATATTTACCAAGTATGGTATTGATTTTTCTATCTTCCAACCGAAAAATTTCGAATTGAACTTAAAATTTCCTTATGTCTATGTGAAATAAAGAAATCAAGTGGAAGATTTTATTTTATTTGTCAAAATTATAAATCAAGTGTGTTCTTTGGTAAATTTCAGAAGAGAACTTGAATTTTTCTTCACTTCGTTGAGAAAATTTTAAAATGAGCTAGAAATTTTTATCTTCCATGAAAATATTCACAAGAAGTTTATTAATTTTTATATCTTCCACCGAAAAATTAAAAATAAACTTTAAATTTCTTTATGTCTTTGTAAAATAAATAAATCAAGTGAAAGATTTTAGTTTTCTTTGGCGAAATTAGAATTGAATTGTGTTCTTCGGTAAAATTCCGAAGAGAACTTGAACTTTTTCTTCACTTCGTTAAGAAAATTTAAAGTTGAGCTAGAACGGTTCATCTTCCATAAAAATATTCACAAGTATAGTATTACTTTTTCTATCGTACAACCAAAAAATTAGAATTGAACTTTAAATTTCTTTATGTCTTAATGAAATAAAGAACTGAAGTTTAAGATTTTAGTTTTCTCTGGAGAAATTAGAATTGTATCGTGTTCTCTGGTAAAATTCGAAAGAGAACTTGAACTTTTCTTGCTTCGTTGAGAAAATTTGGAACAGTGTTTTAAATTTTTTATCTCTTTGAGACAGATCTGAACTAAAGTGGAAAATTTAGTTTTCTCTGGAGAAACGAGAATTGAAGTGTGTTCTTTGGTAAAATTCAGAAGAGAACTTGAACTTTTCTTCACTTCATTGAGAAAATTGAGTCTGCTAGTAGTATCTCTATCTCTAAAAATTCTTTTTCTTTCATCTCTGACCTTTTTAGATATTCTGAACGTTTGACATTCTAGCATACCCTAAAATAATGAAAACTTAACAAAATAATGCAAATGATATTTTTAATGTAATAAGGACATGTAGAATATTAATATTAAAATACGTTAAATACATTATTACACATTATTAGTACACTTGCGTTTCACTTTCAGTCAATTCATCTTTATATTCATTGATGATATTGTCTGCTAATGTCCTTTTTATTCTGCCTGCGATTTCACTGTCTATTGTCACATTATTTTTATATAGATGACAGTTTTGACACGTTGACAAGATATGATTTATGATGTTGGTGCAGGGGTATGCTTGTCTTCTTCTTGTTCTCTTTAAAATGCTAATACCAGAAATATGATGATAGGATTTATCAACAGGTAATCTGTTACCAGAAGACGTAGCAAGGAGTTGTCCCTGATCATCGATAATTATTTTTAAGTTTGCATTCTCTTTGAGCACTAATTTCTCTGGTAATGTTACTCTCCCATATCCACCAGTTGCATGATTGAAATTCGTGGGTACACCAAAGGAATTTAACTCCTCACTGTTATGACAACGTGTGTATACATTGCCAATAAGATCTCCACTTGCACTCGTTTCATAGTTCGGGTATTTCTCCTTGTCAGCGTTCAACACGACTGATTTTTTCATGTGCACATACTTTCGTCGAATAATTCATCTTCACTTTTTACAGATATGAATTGTGTGTTGATCCTTCCACTGCGTAAGAAATACTGATTTAATGCATGCAATAAACTAGGTAGTGTCGATAACCTACCATAGAGTACCAGTGAGAAAGCCACATCGTGTCTTTGAACACGCACAGAGTACGATTGCTAGAGCCGTAAGCATATTTCATGTCATTTTAAGATACGTAAAAAAAGTTAAAAAAATACCATGTTAAAAAATTCAAGAAAGTATTTACGAATTGGGGAGGGGACTCTTTGAGGTTGGAAAATGGGGTTTAGGAATGACATTATGAATGGAACTTGTTCAGAAGATATATACTAACCCCATACAAAAGTATTAAAAAAATGGAGCGGGCGCCCGTGGGGGGGCCCGGGGAGGGCGTGGGGGGGATAACCTGTCGAAATTTTTACTTGTTAGTTTACTTTTTGCGGCGCACCCACTGCGGCACATCCCTGCGGCACATACCCCACCCCGAGGCGCATCCCCATGTGGCGCTTTTCTGGCCCGCGGCGCTTCTCGGGCCCGGGGGACCTTTGAGGACCGGGGGAGGGTCTTTGGGGTCCGGGAGGTCCGTTGGGGGTTTGGGGGGCACTTGAGAACCGATTGGTCCTTTGGGAGCCCGGTGGACCTTTGGGGGCCGGGGGCGGGCCCTTGGGGGGGCCGGGGGGGGCCAGTGGGGAGCCGGGGGGGACATTTGGGGACCGGTGGAGAGCCTTTGGGACCCCGTTGGTCTTTTGGGAGCTCGATGGGCCTTTGGGGGGCGGGGGAGGGCCGTTGGGGGCCCGGGGGGGCCAGTGGGGAGCCTGGGGGGACATTTGGGGACTGGTGGAGGGCCTTTGGGACCCCGTTGGTCTTTTGGGAGCTCGATGGGCCTTTGGGGGCTGGGGGAGGGCCTTTGGGGGTCCGGGGGGGGCCAGTTGGGAGCCTGGGGGGACATTTGGGGACTGGTGGAGGACCTTTGGGACCCCGTTGGTCTTTTGGGAGCTCGATGGGCCTTTGGGGGGCCCGGGGAGGGCCTTGGGGGGCCTGGGGGGCCCTGTGGGCGCCGGGGGGACATTTGGGGACTGGTGGAGGGCCTTTGGGACCCCGTTGGTCTTTTGGGAGCTCGATGGGTCTTTGGGGGGCCCGGGGAGGGCCTTTGGGGGTCTGGGTGGGCCTTTAGGAGCCGCGGGGACAGTTGGGGACTGGTGGAGGCCCTTTGGGACCCCGTTGGTCTTTTGGGAGCTCGATGGGCGTGTGGGGGGCCTGGGGAGGGCCTTTGGGTGTCTGGGTGGACCTTGGGGGGCACCGGTGGCCCTTTGGAAGCTTGGGGGACCTTTGAGGACAGGGGGCGTCCTTCGGGGTTGAGGTAGAGGGATCGCAACCCTTTGGGGTTGGGGTAGAGGACCTCACAACACTGTTCAAATGGAACTTGTGTATTATAACGACCACAGAGTTTGACCCTCAAATTCTCTTCTAAAACCTTTCCTAAAATCTTCTTTTAAAATGTCTCTATCTGTTTCGCCGAAATAATTCCATAACCTGTCTAAAACAGTTTCGCCCAAATAATCCCCAAACGTAATTCAGCGTGTTCCTTTTGTTTTTGGCATCTCAGTGCTTTCACATTTCAAATTTCTAGGAAACCCTTTCCTACGTTAATCTCTTCATCTCATAAATTTTCCTAGCTAAACTATTATAGTCTCGTTAGAATATCAATTTATCTCTCCGACTTAAAGCTCCGTGAAGCCGTATTTAAAAACAGAATTTCTATCTTTTTGGACTCCCACATAATTCCAAGATAACAAGTGATGTCATTTATAATTCATGACACTATAGATCAATGAAGCCCTATTTAAAAATAGAATATTAATTTTTCTCTCTGACCTAAAGAACGTTTATCCCTCAGACCTAAGATTAAAGAAGCCTTAATGTTTCTTAATTCCCCAATCGTGAAGCCCTATTTAAAAATAGTATATTAATTTTTCTCTCTGACCTAATGAACGTTTATCCCACAGACCTAAGATTAAAGAAGCCTTAATGTTTCTTAATTCCCCCTTCATGAATCAATAATTCCCCCATCGATTATGTAAATCACACCTCATGTCATTCGCACGTGGCCAAACAACAACAACAGATCGATTGACCTTGACACACCCATTAGACTCGATCGATAATCCTTGAATAAATTATGTCCCGTCAGCATTAAACTAAATTGTAGATGGCAGCAGGGGTGCGTGACACGACTCAATAAGGCCATTCTACTGGCGCATACACAAGCACCAAAATTCCTTCCCCCTACTGAAATAAAAGAATATAAAACTCAGATAAAATTCTCAAACTTGGAAAGGCTTATTTTCCACAGGGGGGGGGTATTTTCTGCGAAGGGGGGGGGAGGGTATTTTCTTGGGGGGGGGGTAATCACCAGGAGAGTAAATGCCGGCCACCTTTTATATATGTACTGGGAGAAAGGAAATATGTTTCATATCCCTTTTTCTCTGTTCTTTTACTAACTGATAATGAATTTTAAGATAGTGTCTATTCGTGGATATATAGTTCCACAGTACACATGAACTAAAAAAAAAATTCACACAAGGAAGATATTAATATGCATTCAAACTTTTCAGAAGAACTGTTTAAGGGTGAAGCCAGGCATAGGGCTTGATATTCCAATTCAAAACACGGCTGTCGCATAAGATCTGCTCAGATGGCTTGAAAATGTCCTCTGGATGGGCAGAGACTGCATCTACAGCATGGTTATACTAAAAAGCCCGCTGGGGTAAGAAAAGTTCTGACGCTCGAAATTAGATTCTCTTGGGAGTTGTCGAAAGTAAAAACATAAAAGCTTAAAGAACATTCCTTGGAAAGGAGTATTTCCCAGTGCGTCGCCCTCAGGCAGCTTATCATTTAGTCTAGTAAGAAGAAAGAGAGGAAAAAAACGAAAGACGAAGACCGGGATTGAAGTGAGGAGATAGACAGAAAAGAAAGAAAAAATGAAATTTTATAACACACTGAAGTAACCATGCATTATCCTTGTTTCGTTAATAAAGTGTATTATATGTAGCCTCTGAGTTAGACAAAGAGGGTGCTGTCTATCTTCATTAACTGTGCCATATTTTATACTTAATTGAGTGTACAAAATATATCATATATTTCTCTTAATAATTATTTCTTATCTTATATAGCTTCATTGAATTAGAAAACTCAAAACAGGCTTTTCACGTTACCTTGCATGGACGTTATTATTCGCCGTCTTTTCGTCATTAAACAGTAAAATTAAGTAGATTGTCTTTCAGAATTCTCTATTGACTAATACACGTCGATAGAGAACATAATCCTGAAGCCTTTAGAACCAAGTTCACAAGTGTAAGTCACTTTAAAGGGGAAAAAGTGGGGTTCTGGCCAGCATACACATAATGTTTACGCGTCTTAGTAGAATTTAAAGAAGTCAGACTGTATTTTTTGGTCAATAGACTTAAAGAGTCCTAGTAGGTAACCTCTTTGTTTATACCCTAACTTTCCAAACTTCCAAGACTAAAGCGTCTTGTTTTCCAAAGGAACCTTATGGGGCCATCAGACATAATCCTGGTGTTAGGCTGTAACCATGGAAGATCAGGTAATCTCCAAATTGCCTTAGAGCTTCTTACAGCCTCAAATAAATATTTTGCAAATGGGCAAGAAGATTGCTGAAAAATAAGCTAATCAATTCCTGAGTACGGTTTCACCCTTAAGAACTAAGTGAGAGTATCAAGAGACAATTACACGAGTTTCTGAAAATATTCAGCGCAAAGCCTAGCAAGAACATCAATAACTGTGCGAATGCTGGTGAAAGCTGCTATTTCATAATTCCTTTCCATTCATTATTTCTATTTTTTACAACTTTAAACCCGATTTCATATTTAAAGCATAGTATAGCTCTTTCTGGAATGTAT
The DNA here is from genome assembly GCF_049724085.1 of Artemia sp. Qi Xiang Cuo. Lineage (NCBI taxonomy): Eukaryota > Metazoa > Arthropoda > Branchiopoda > Anostraca > Artemiidae > Artemia > Artemia sp. Qi Xiang Cuo. The sequence goes on from NC_142803.1 coordinate 42,632,911, forward strand.
AAAATTACTACATTAAACTTATTCCAGACGATTTCTTCTTACCACTAAATTGAGTTTCTTAAGCCGATGAAAAGATTCGAGATTCTGACGCATGAAAAGATTACGGCAAATGAAGGATAAAATTATTGGTCAAAGAAATGCTTCAAGATTCATTTTTTTTTTTTACAGATTTAGCTGAAAATACCAGAGTTAGTTGGCCTCAGGCGGCTTCGTGCTGCGGCGAGTTGTTAATAGTATTAGCAGTAGTTGAAAATACTTATATAGCTAGTGTAAACTCTATAAGATAGCCTACCTATGCCTGTATGACCTTGAGGAGTACTTCTCAAGGAAATTGTAGTCTAGTAGACGCAGCATGGCACTTGGTTTTGATTGACCAATAATTATTGTTGGTTTTCTTTGTTTTGGTATAAAAATGTTAGCACAACAAATGCATTTTGGAGGTTTTAGAGTTCAGTGTGCAAGGAAAGGTTTGAAAATTAATAGTAAGAAGACCAAGTCACTTCAACTATGAATAAATGAGAGCGAAGATTTGATATTAGGTAACAAGAAAATCAATCAAATGGATAGCTCTACCTACCTACAGGGGCGTCTTTTGGGGGTGGCAAGGGGGGGGGGGGCAGTTGCCCCCAAATAATGTGGAGAAAAAATATTATACATCCCATGCCCTTTGACTACCCAGATATGGACCCCTCTTGCAACCCCCCCCCTCCCCCAATAAAATACTGGAGATTCGCCCCTGCTTACCAGGGTAGAAAATTACTAAAGATGGTGGATCCAGTGAAGATGCTGCAAAAAAAAAAAAAATAATAAAAAATCTAAAATAGCCAAGCCCCAGTGTTTGTTCTATTCAAAGTTGAAAAATAGTTTGGAAGGAAAGCTAGATAAACCTGCAGACTGAGATTAGAATATTGGCAGCCATGGCAACGACATTGGTCAAGTATGGCTCTGAAGCGTGGGTACTTCGAAAGACTGAGGAAGATCTGTTAACAGTTTTACAGAGGAATTATCTAAAAAATTTTAGGTACTCCTTTGACTGACCAAACATCAAATATTTAGCTGTAGGAATTATATGGGTCGATTCCTCTTTTTAGGGCAACAATAAAAGAAAGGTTAGAAAAGGCCACGTTTTACGTATCAAGGATGACCTATTGCCTAAGAGTGTGCTTTTTGGCCATCCATCTCGGGTCAGACGAAAAGCAGACCGTCGCCGAACCGGGTGAGGAAGATGCCGTAAAAAAAGAATTAAGAAAATTGGAACTTTATGGGAGAGAGTAAAGAATGAGGTTTTGAATATATTAGATGGATGTGGTGTGCGCGCAGCTATGTTTGCCTTCGCACTACAGTGAGTTATTAGCGGCAGTCGCAGAAGCAGTACACAGCTAGTGCCGGTTGAAACTTTCTTCATTGAATTATTTAATATTTCATTCTATCCATTCCTGAAGCTAACATTTCCGTTGGAAGGATGCAAGCACGACAATACTCCAAAACCTTCGTCGAAATTCTCTTTCCAAGCGTAGTGTTAAGAGTTAGTCGAATACATTTTTGAAAGATGAAAATTACCTCCCGTTAAATCTGAAATTCCTAGCTTATAGTTTATAGGTACGTTACGGTCTAATCAGAAAAAAGAAGCTTGAACTTGTTCCTACTGTATTAAAAAGTATAACTTTATATCTACACAGCCAAGAAATATAAAAGCCTTAGCTCTTTACGAGTAAAACCGAAAGCCCCTCATATTTTTCCGTGTAGACGTGTTCGATAAATTATGAATGGTTACATGTTCATAGTACAGATTAATAAGCAAAATCACAAACAGATCCTGGAAACCGAACAACAAATAATTTTCTTCTCATTGAAAACAATGACCACCTCCATATCAGAAAGCATTGATCTAGGCTCAAGACAATTAAATATCAATGAAAAGAAAAATTCAAGCCCAACCAGATGGATATTAAATCACAATCAAAAATATTAGTACAAACAGTATGAGAAACTGATAAAAGGGGAAAGAGTGAGGCTTCAACCTAGGTTTAATAGGAACTAGAAATTGCAGCACCGCTGACAGACAGCATAGAGCTACCTAGCAGAGCTACAAAACTTCAAAATAGGCTTAATTTTAATTCGCCGAAACCTCGATTTCAATTAAAAGTCTAAATTAGTTTTGATTCACACTGAAATTCTCAGAAAGTAAGCTGATTATTTGCATTGGACCTAGGCAGCGCTATTGCGCTGCCTAGGAAAACGGTTTAGGCCAATTTATTTCGCAGAAAATAGGATAATTAAAAACTACAAATGTACCCGAACATATCATTGCAAGAGCGCAATTTTACCTTCAGTCCAATATGAAATGAATTAAAAGTAAAAAAGAGAAAAAAGCTAATCGATCTCTTTTTCTAAGATTTCTACAATTCACTTTATTATTTTGCTGGGTAACGTTAGATGGCGTTGCTTTTTTCAAACTTCAGTTTCCTCTCTCACATAAATTTTTCATACTTAATATTACAGCAGTATACCACGGCATAGCAAATTTGTTTTCTTTTAAGTAAGGTGCAGAAAAGATGCGCATGATAACACCTCCTAATTTGTAATCATTATTAAAATTTAATATTTAATTGTAAATATAGCCCTGTATCAATCAAAAATTAAAGAAAAGATTGAATTTGGGGTTCAGTTATAACCTAAGAGATAAAACTTCCTAACTTGAAATATTTAGTCTGTATATTTTTAAACTGTATGTAGTGAACGATCTTTTCTGAAGAATAGTTAAATTTGTCCTTAATGGTTGCTTAGAAATTCGACTAGAATCTTTTCTATGGGGGGCCGGCTCAGTGACGTGTGCCATGGAGCCCGTAGCAGTGCATAAAATTACCTTGAAGTGAATAAAAGCATACATCAAAAAGTACAAATTTATTTGTATGAAAGCTGAAAAAATAGACAGACAAAATTAAGAACTTAGGAAGTTCAAAACGGGCAGTAACATATCGCCACTTTATATATAGTTCGTAACAGTTTTCCTCTAGCGAAAGAAAAATGATGGTTGGGTTATTAGACTGAAAAACAACAAATGGAAAGAAAAAATAGAGCTTAGAGAAAGCTGAATCGCAAACTCTACGTGGACACAGCACAAATTTCTTGGATTGACCATCGGTATCTAGAAAAAAAACCATCGTCGAGAACAGAATCGATAAGGCTGAGATCGTTATGGTGGCCATAAGGAGACAAAGAGGCAAAAACGAAACTGAAGAACAAGAATATACGGTTGCAAGACATGTGACAACGAGGATAAGAACGAATCAAAGATGAAAGTAAAGATCAAAGAAATATGTGGTTAGAAGATAAGTGACAGGCAGAATCAGAGCGTGTCAGCGAAGAATAATGAGTTGTGTGGCTAACGGACACGCGGAAGCAAGTATCTTAACCTGTCAAAAATGAAAGAGAAGAACAAATAACTGTGCTGTAAAAGACAAGTCAAAGCGAGAATCAGAACGCTTTCATTCTCGTATTTATTAACATTACATTACGAGAATCAGAACGATTCCAAAATGAAAGTGAAGAAGATAGAAATATTTCGTCAGAGTAACAACGCCATCGCAATCTTTGAAGCCAAAAAACTGTGGTGCGAAACTGAGCACAAACACACAACGATGCCGCAAACGACGCAAGTGTCAATTTTAAGTCATCGGCACCCTTCAACATTGTATGTATTCATTAGGGTGTCCTCTATTTTCTTGCCGAAAAAGTAGCCAACACAGGTGATTTCATTGGACGTTGCTGCTTGCTTGGTCGAAGTGCATTGCCACCGCCTTAATTTCCAAATGAATTGGTTTGACTTGTTATAGGACGTCACTTGCTCTCTAATGAGCTCCAAAAACAAATGCAAAACGAACTAATGTTTTGCTTTAGTTTCATTCAACGTAACCAACGATCCAATCATCAATAGTCGCAATGTTTTCAGATTCAACGTAGCTTATTGCAAAATTAATCTAGTACCACATCTATTACAGACCCCTGAATGTGATTTTGAATCACCTTTATATGGCTAAAAGTACTTTTTAGATCCCGATGAAGCTCTTAGACCCCGAGAACGCGTTGCACATACTTTAAACTATGGGATCTCTCGTAACCTAATGGGTCTCTTGGAAGAAATATTGCGAGATACAAACAGCTATGCCAAAGGTTACACGAAAGGCATAAAGTCAAGAAGGATGTAAATCCTTCACTGCGGCAACAGCCTCAATACAAGACAAGTGATAATGATAGTCAATATATAGAATTATGAATTGCATATAATTTGAATTTTACAAAATATTTAATATGTAGAAAGAGCCCCGCAACTAGTCGATCCGGCCCTGTGTCTACAGACCAGACAGACTTGAAGGGTGGATTGAGAACAGGCTAGTATATGCTTGCAATCTATGGCCAGTACTAACGTATGTTGGTAATAACAGCTTTTAAAGGTATTCTTATAATGCAGCTATTTCACAACCCATTCCAAAGAAAATAAAAAATATAAGACATTTGGATTCATACCAGTATACAATCTTTGTTACTGTTTTTATTTGAAAAGTAATCATATATTATTACTCTAACTAAAAAGAAATAATCTTTTAACCTGATTAGTTTTAATATTTAGCAATATAAAACAACTGTTCAATACACTGCTAAAGTTTTTTTTAACTGTAATTTCATCCACACATAGGCCAACCAATATCCCCCCTGGCTTAATAAAATATAATTTACAACAAGAAATAAAACTGCACATTTCCAAAAAGTTCAGTTTAAACTCGGAATAGTAAAATAAAAACTCAAAATCACACAGAAAACGTTTCCGAAGTCCATCATAGAGATAAAAGTCTCAATGGAATGCAGGGAGACAATAGAAAGGAAATATGGCTTCTCTACGACGCAATTTAATAGCCTAGCCTAATAAAAATGTGGAAATACCGGCAATGAAAAGTGTCCAATTTTCTAAATAAGTCTACATCTTCGTCCCCTATAGAGAAACTTTAGAATTATGTCTGACACCAGATAGGCCTACTGTAAACGAAAGGCTTTAGAATCCAAGCTGGTCGACCATACAACTGTAAAAACTGACAGAAGTCTCAACTCATTTGTTCCATACTTCACGAAGTAATATAATATTACTTATATATTTTTACATTATTTTTACCCTTGACTTACCCTCTATTTTGGTAACTATCATTTTTGCATATTTTCTCTTTTTTTTATTTGATTTTATCAATGTTGTTTGACAAGTGTTTAATTTCCCTGCTTTGTTTATTTTAAACTATGACAAAGATAATTCTATAGTTCAACATTGTGCTCTGCGAAAAAAAAACAACGTTTAAAAGAATTTTTCCAACGGTATCTGTAGATATTCATGGTATTTACATAGTAAAACTGCGGAAGGTAACTTGCCGAAGCACCAGGCCGCCTGAGATCGACATAGCTGCAAACGGTCTTTATATACCGCTTCATGTTTAGTACTGTAGTTAAGTCCTGGGAAAGGTATGAACAAAACTTTCACTTCTTATAACCAAGCGAATGAAAAGTTAACATTTTTATTCATCAAGACCCTATTGGTAATTTCTTGAAAACTAATCATAAGTGATGACACTGATGACAAATTAACGTGAATTCGGGTGTTTACATTTTTAGCCCTAAAATTTAAGAATTATTTTTGTAACTAAAACTGAAGTATTTAGGCATTATTCCATCTTTGAAAAAGAAAATAAAATGCTATTTCCCATCGAACTAAACGTTTTCAGTCGTGTTTCTCCTGTTTTCAATAACTTCAATGCCAGAAATAAGTTAAAGCTTCAGAAAATCTTAAAAGCCCCGTATATCGAAATCTGTTTAAAGGTTACTATCATGACGTTACTATAATTGGACAATATGCAACTTCGGCTATTCATCTACTATTTTCATTGAGCTTAATATTTCAACATTTTTAAAAATAAAATTTTCTTAGCCAGAAGTGAATAAAAACCTAATTAGCATCCGATACTACCAAGGAGACGCGTATCCACAATGCAGCATCTCTTCCCTTCGTCCCATTTCACGATTTGCTTGATTATGTGCTATAAATCCCAGAATCAAACAGTTCGTTGTAACCAACTGTAAGTAAGGAACGACTCAATAGTAACCGAAACTCTAAAAAACCAATTTTTATACCAATAGATACATCAAAAGAAGCGTATTTTTATGCTGATTTCAAATATATAAGTTTAATCAAATTTAGTCTAACCCCTCAAAAGTTACGAGCCTAAAAAAATTTCCCTTTTTTTCGAAAAAAGGGGGAAACACCCTCTAAAAATGATAGAATCTTAATAAAAATTAAAACCATCAGATTCAGCGTAACAAAAAACCCTACTGTAGATGTTTCAAGCTCCTATCTGCAAAAATGTGGAATTTTATACTTTTTGCCAGAAGAAAGATCACGGACGCGTGTTTATTACGCGGGAGGATCTTTCCATGGAGGATGTTTCCTTGGGGGAAGGGACATTTCTATGAAGGGGGCACTGGACTTTCCAGCATTATTTAATAAACGATCAGAAATTAAATAAAGAAACAAGTTTTTCAACTGAAAGTAAGGAGCAACATTAAAACTTAAAACAAACAGAAATTATTACGTATATGAAGGGGTTCACCCCCTAGTCAATACCTCGCTCTTTACGATAAAGATTTTTTTAGTACTTTCGAAAAAGCTATCTATTCTAATTAAACGGCCTTTGTGATTCAGGGATTTGTGATTCGAACAAAACTTGAACTTTAGTGTAAAGAGCGAGGTATTGACTAGGGGGCGAATTTCTGTTCGTTTTAAGTTTTAATGTTGCTCCTTACTTTCAGTTGAAAAATCTTGTTTTTTTATTTAATTTAAAATAACGCGCATTGAAAGCCAAAATGAGGTTATGTACTTGTGAAAATCTCAAACAAACCAATCAAAAAAATAAATATCGGTGACCTTCACAGTACCAAAAATAGAATAACATTATTAAACTGGCAAGCTAGGATTCTCTTTGAACAAACACGTGTTCTAGATACCTTGCTACTCTACACAATGAATAATAGGAACGCATTCTTTAAGATGTCTGGAAGAAATATTTTAACATTCCCTAAAATACTTCCCTGTTGTATAGAAAGCCTTTAACACTGGCTCAAACAATGCAGCAGCAACTCACCGCTCCTATATTTCAATAGAAGACCAAGAGAGATGCAAGTAAGATATTCACTAGAGATGGATTCCATTAGAGATAAAATTCCTGCCCATGCGATTAGTAGAAGTTCGAGTTCCATTTATTTCCATAAAATAACAATAACAAAAACAATATCCCGAAGGGTTCAATGGCCCGTTATTTAGGAAACAACACACAATAAATAAATAATGTTAAAACTTGGCATATACACGCCAAACAACGCCTAAATATAAATCTACAAGGAAAAGAAATCAACTCACCGACAGTCCACACGGAACAGCGACCCTCTTATCATCCGACAATAAAAAAACAATTTAGAATTGTCTATGTCATCGAGGATCCAACGCCAAAATAACAACAACCCCCCCCCCCAAAAAAAAAATGAAAACCATAAAATACTAAAAATTGTTTAATATTTACCCTTAATAAAAAACTTTTCATCTATCTCTTAAAGGAGCCAAGTGTTCGTGACTGCCGGATCTCAGCAGGAACCAAGTTCCAAGCGCGTCCCACAGTCCCGGCCTGACCGAAGTCTGAACGAACCGAGGGAGTAGCTGGAATCATAACGTCCTCCCAATTTCCAACTATATACAAATTTACTTCTCTTACTAGTTTAAGTAGTCCAGGAAAACAAGATGGTAGACTTGGTTAGTTTAGTTAGATACATAAAAGTTTGATTAGATAGACACATGTTTGATCAGACACTTGTATATACATACATTTGGTTAGACAGGCTTTGCTGGATACAAAACGTTTGGTTATGTACACGGACATTTAGTTTCTATAGAATTTGCAAAAAAAAAAAAAAAAAAAAAAAAAAAAAAAAAAAAAAAAAAAAAACTTGGAGTAAGGTTCTTAAGAACCCTGTTATAAGAAAGAACGTTTTATTAAAGACGGTTCCACAATGCAATTCATTCTTGAAACTAACCTTATTATCTACTTCCTGACATTCATTCGACATTTATGGTGTTAAAATGCACCATCTGTAAATGTAAAACCAAACACAATCAAGGTTTTATTTCTTCATTTAATTTCTGATCGTTTTTTAAATAATGCTGGAAAGTCCAGTGCCCCCTTCATAGAAATGTTCCTTCCCCCAAGGAAACATCCTCCATGGAAAGATCCTCCCGCGTAATAAACACGCGTCCGTGATCTTTCTTCTGGCAAAAAGTACAAAATTCCACATTTTTGCAGATAGGTGCTTGAAACATCTACAGTAGGGTTTTTCGTTACGCTGAATCTGATGGTTTTAATTTTCATTAAGATTCTATCATTTTTAGAGGGTGTTTCCCCCTTTTTTCGAAAAAAAGGAAAAATTTTTTAGGCTCGTAACTTTTGAGGGGTTAGACTATATTTGATTAAACTTATATATTTGAAATCAGCATAAAAATACGATTCTTTTGATGTATCTATTGGTATAAAAATTGATTTTTTAGAGTTTCGGTTACTATTGAGCCGGGTCGTTCCTTACTTACAGTTGGTTACTACGAACTGTTTGATTCTGGGATTTATAGCACATAATCAAGCAAATCCTTAAATGGGACGAAGGGAAGAGATGCTGCATTGTGGATACGCGTCTCCTTGGTAGTATCGGTTGTTAATTAGGTTTTTATTCACTTCTGGCTAAGAAAATTTTATTTTTAAAAATGTCGAAATGTTGAGCTTAAGGAAAATAGTAGATGAATAGCCGAAGTTGCATATTGTCCAATTATAGTAACGTCATGATAGTAACCTTTAAACAGATTTCGATATACGGGGCTTTTAAGATTTTCTGAAGCTTTAACTTATTTCTGGCATTGAAGTTATTGAAAACAGGAGAAACACGACTGAAAACGTTTAGTTCGATGGGAAATAGCATTTTATTTTCTTTTTCAAAGATGGAATAATGCCTAAATACTTCAGTTTTAGTTACAAAAATAATTCTTAAATTTTAGGGCTAAAAATGTAAACACCCGAATTCACGTTAATTTGTCATCAGTGTCATCACTTATGATTGGTTTTCAAGAAATTACCAATAGGGTCTTGATGAATAAAAATGTTAACTTTTCATTCGCTTGGTTATAAGAAATGAAAGTTTTGTTCATACCTTTCCCAGGACTTAACTACAGTACTAAACATGAAGCGGTATATAAAGCCCGTTTGCAGCTATGTCGATCTCAGGCGGCCTGGTGCTTCGGCAAGTTACCTTCCGCAGTTTTACTATGTAAATACCATGAATATCTACATATACCGTTGGAAACATTCTTTTAAACGTTGTTTTTTTTTCGCAGAGCACAATGTTGAACTATAGAATTATCTTTGTCATAGTTTAAAATAAACAAAGCAGGGAAATTAAACACGTGTCAAACAACATTGATAAAATCAAATAAAAAAAAAGAGAAAATATACAAAAATGATAGTTACCAAAATAGAGGGTAAGTCAAGGGTAAAAATAATGTAAAAATATATAAGTAATATTATATTACTTCGTGAAGCATGGAACAAATGAGCTGAGACTTCTGTCAGTTTTTAGAGTTGTATAGTCGACCAGCTTGGATTCTAAAGCCTTTCGTTTACAGTAGGCCTATCTGGTATCAGACATAATTCTAAAGTTTCTCTATAGGGGACGAAGATGTAGACTTATTTAGAAAATTGGACACTTTTCATTGCCGGTATTTCCACATTTTTATTAGGCTAGGCTATTAAATTGCGTCGTAGAGAAGCCATATTTCCTTTCTATTGTCTCCCTGCCTTCCATTGAGACTTTTATCTCTATGATGGACTTCGGAAACGTTTTCTGTGTGATTTTGAGTTTTTATTTTACTATTCCGAGTTTAAACTGAACTTTTTGGAAATGTGCAGTTTTATTTCTTGTTGTAAATTATATTTTATTAAGCCAGGGGGGATATTGGTTGGCCTATGTGCGGATGAAATTACAGTTAGAAAAAACTTTAGCAGTGTATTGAACAGTTGTTTTATATTGCTAAATATTAAAACTAATCAGGTTATTAGATTATTTCTTTTTAGTTAGAGTAATAATATATGATTACTTTTCAAATAAAAACAGTAACTAAGATTGTATACTGGTATGAATCCAAATGTCTTATATTTTTTATTTTCTTTGGAATGGGTTGTGAAATAGCTGCATTATAAGAATACCTTTAAAAGCTGTTATTACCAACATACGTTAGTACTGGCCATAGATTGCAAGCATATACTAGCCTGTCCTCAATCCACCCTTCAAGTCTGTCTGGTCTGTAGACACAGGGCCGGATCGACTAGTTGCGGGGCTCTTTCTACATATTAAATATTTTGTAAAATTCAAATTATATGCAATTCATAATTCTATATATTGACTATCATTATCACTTGTCTTGTATTGAGGCTGTTGCCGCAGTGAAGGATTTACATCCTTCTTGACTTTATGCCTTTCGTGTAACCTTTGGCATAGTTGTTTGTATCTCGCAATATTTCTTTCGAAAGATCCATTAGATTACGAGTGATCCCATAGTTTAAAGGATGTGCAAGGTGATCCCGCGGTCTAAGAGCTTCACCGGGGCCTAAAAGTACCTTTGGCCATATACAGGTGGTTCAAAATCACATTCAGGGGTCTGTAATAGATGAGGTACTAGATTAATTTTTTAATAAGCTACGTTGAATCTGAAAACATTGCGACTATTGATGATTCGATCATTGCTTACGTTGAATGAAGCTAAAGCAAAACATTAGTTCGTTTTGCATTTGTTTTTGGAGCTCATTAGAGAGCAAGTGACGTCCTATAACAAGTCAAACCAATTCATTTGGAAATTAAGGCGGTGGCAATGCACTTCGACCAAGCAAGCAGCAACGTCCAAAGAAATCACCTTTGTTGGCTACTTTTTCGGCAAGAAAATAGAGGACACCCTAATGAATACATACAATGTTGAAGGGTGCCGATGACTTAAAATTGACACTTGCGTCGTTTGCGGCATCGTTGTGTGTTTGTGCTCAGTTTCGAACCACAGTTTGTTGGCGTCAAAGATTGCAATGGCGTTGTTACTCTGACGAAATATTTCTATCTTCTTCACTTTCATTTTGGACTCGTTCTGATTCTCGCTTTCACTTGTCTTTTACAGCACAGTTATTTGTTCTTCTCTTTCATTTTTGACAGGTTAAGATACTCGCTTCCGCGTGTCCGTTAGCCACACAACTCATTATTCTTCTCTGACACGTTCTGATTCTCCCGGTCACTTATCTTCTAACCACATATCTCTTTGCTCTTTACTTTCATTTTTGATTCGTTCTTATCCTCGTTGTCACATGTCTTGCAACCGTATTTTCTTGTTCTTCAGTTTCGTTTTTGCCTCTTTGTCTCCTTATGGCCAGAATAAAGATCTCAGCCTTATCGATTCTGTTCTCGACGATGGTTTTTTTCTAGATACCGATGGTCAATCCAAGAAATTTGTGCTGTTTCCACGTAGAGTTTGCGATTCAGCTTTCTCTAAGCTCTATTTTTTCTTTCCATTTGTTGTTTTTCAGTCTAATAACCCAACCATCATTTTTCTTTCGCTAGAGGAAAACTGTTACGAACTATATATGAAGTGGCGATATGTTATTGTCCGTTTTGAACTTCCTAAGTTCTTAATTTTGTCTGTCAATTTTTTCAGCTTTCATACAAATAAATTTGTACTTTTTGATGTATGCTTTTATTCACTTCAAGGTAATTTTATGTACTACTACGGGCTCCATCGCACACGTTACTGAGCCGGCCCCCATAGAAAAGATTCTAGTCGAATTTCTAAGCAACCATTAAGGACAAATTTAACTATTCTTCAGAAAAGATCGTTCACTACATACAGTTTAAAAATATACAGACTAAATATTTCAAGTTAGGAAGTTTTATCTCTTAGGTTATAACTGAACCCCAAATTCAATCTTTTCTTTAATTTTTGATTGATACAGGGCTATATTTACAATTAAATATTAAATTTTAATAATGATTACAAATTAGGAGGTGTTATCATGCGCATCTTTTCTGCACCTTACTTAAAAGAAAACAAATTTGCTATGCCGTGGTATGCTGCTGTAATATTAAGTATGAAAAATTTATGTGAGAGAGGAGACTGAAGTTTGAAAAAAGCAACGCCATCTAACGTTACTTTTTGTTACGCTAATAGTAAAATAATAAAGTGAATTGTAAAAATCTTAGAAAACGAGATCGATTAGCTTTTTTCTCTTTTTTACTTTTAATTCATTTCATATTGGACTGAAGGTAAAATTGCGCTCTTGCAATGATATGTTCGGGTACATTTGTAGTTTTTAATTATCCTATTTTCTGCGAAATAAATTGGCCTAAACCGTTTTCATAGACAGTGCAATAGCGCTGCCTAGGTCCAATGCAAAATAATCAGCTTACTTTCTGAGAATTTCAGTGTGAATCAAAACTAATTTAGACTTTTAATTGAAATCGAGGTTTCGGCGAATTAAAATTAAGCCTATTTTTAAGTATTGTAGCTCTGCTAGGTAGCGCTATGCTGTCTGTCATCGGTGCTGCAATTTCTAGTTCCTATTAAACCTAGGTTGAAGCCTCACTCTTTCCCCTTTTATCAGTTTCTCATACTGTTTGTACTAATATTTTTGATTGTGATTTAATATCCATCTGGTTGGGCTTGAATTTTTCTTTTCATTGATATTTAATTGTCTTGAGCCTAGATCAATGCTTTCTGATATGGAGGTGGTCATTGTTTTCAATGAGAAGAAAATTATTTGTTGTTCGGTTTCCAGGATCTGTTTGTGATTTTGCTTATTAATCTGTACTATGAACATGTAACCATTCATAATTTATCGAACACGTCTACACGGAAAAATATGAGGGGCTTTCGGTTTTACTCGTAAAGAGCTAAGGCTTTTATATTTCTTGGCTGTGTAGATATAAAGTTATACTTTTTAATACAGTAGGAACAAGTTCAAGCTCGTTTTTTTCTGATTAGATCGTAACGTACCTATAAACTATAAGCTAGGAATTTCAGATTTAACGGGAGGTAATTTTCATCTTTCAAAAATGTATTCGACTAACTCTTAACACTACGCTTGGAAAGATAATTTCGACGAAGGTTTTGGAGTATTGTCGTGCTTGCATCCTTCCAACGGAAATGTTAGCTTCAGGAATGGATAGAATGAAATATTAAATAATTCAATGAAGAAAATTTCAACCGGCACTAGCTGTGTACTGCTTCTGCGACTGCCGCTAATAACTCACTGTAGTGCGAAGGCAAACATAGCTGCGCGCACACCACATCCATCTAATATATTCAAAACCTCATTCTTTACTCTCTCCCATAAAGTTCCAATTTTCTTAATTCTTTTTTACGGCATCTTCCTCACCCGGTTCGGCGACGGTCTGCTTTTCGTCTGACCCGAGATGGATGGCCAAAAAGCCCACTCTTAGGCAATAGGTCATCCTTGATACGTAAAACGTGGCCTTTTTTAACCTTTCTTTTATTGTTGCCCTAAAAGGAGGAATCGACCCATATAATTCCTACAGCTAAATATTTGATGTTTGGTCAGTCAAAGGAGTACCTAAAAATTTTTAGATAATTCCTCTGTAAAACTGTTAACAGATCTTCCTCAGTCTTTCGAAGTACCCACGCTTCAGAGCCATACTTGACCAATGTCGTTGCCGTGGCTGCCAATATTCTAATCTCAGTCTGCAGGTTTATTTAGCTTTCCTTCCAAACTATTTTTCAACTTTGAATAAAACAAACACTGGGGCTTGGCTGTTCTAGATTTTTTTTTTTTTTTTTGCAACATCTTCACTGGATCCACCATCTTTAGTAATTTTCTACCCAGGTAAGCAGGGGCGAATCTCCAGTATTTTATTGGGGGAGGGGGGGGGGGGTTGCAAGAGGGGTCCATATCTGGGTAGTCAAAGGGCATGGGGTGTATAATAATTTTCTCCATATTTTTTGGGGGCAACTGCCCCCCCTTGCCACCCCCAAACGACGCCCCTGCAGGGAGGTAGAGCTATACATTTGATTGATTTTCTTGTTACCTAATATCAAATCTTCGCTCTCATTTATTCATAGTTGAAGTGACTTGGTCTTCTTACTATTAATTTTCAAACCTTTCCTTGCACACTGAACTCTAAAACCTCCAAAATGCATTTGTTGTGCTAACATTTTTATACCAAAACAAAGAAAACCAACGATAATTATTTGTCAATCGAAACCAAGTGCCATGCTGCGTCTACTAGACTACAATTTCCTCGAGAAGTACTCCTCAAGGTCATACAGGCATAGGTAGGCTATCTTATAGAGTTTACACTAGCTATATAAGTATTTTCAACTACTGCTAATACTATTAACAACTCGCCGCAGCACCAAGCCGCCTGAGGCCAACTAACTCTGGTATTTTCAGCTAAATCTGTAAAAAAAACATGAATCTTGAAGCATTACTTTGACCAATAATTTTATCCTTCATTTGCCGTAATCTTTTCATGCGTCAGAATCTCGAATCTTTTCATCGGCTTAAGAAACTCAATTTAGTGGTAAGAAGAAATCGTCTGGAATAAGTTTAATGTAGTAATTTTATACATTCCAGAAAGAGTTATACTATGCTTTAAATATGAAATCGGGTTTAAAGTTGTAAAAAATAGAAATAATGAATGGAAAGGAATTATGAAATAGCAGCTTTCACCAGCATTCGCACAGTTATTGATATTCTTGCTAGGACGTAAGACGCGTAAACATTATGTGTATGCTGGCCAGAACCCCACTTTTTCCCCTTTAAAGTGACTTACACTTTAATAAGACTCTTCGAACGGCTGGACTGTGAACTTGGTTCTAAAGGCTTCAGGATTATGTTCTCTATCGACGTGTATTAGTCAATAGAGAATTCTGAAAGACAATCTACTTAATTTTACTGTTTAATGACGAAAAGACGGCGAATAACAACGTCCATGCAAGGTAACGTGAAAAGCCTGTTTTGAGTTTTCTAATTCAATGAAGCTACATAAGATAAGAAATAATTATTAAGAGAAAAATATGATATATTTTGTACACTCAATTAAGTATAAAATATGGCACAGTTAATGAAGATAGACAGCACCCTCTTTGTCTAACTCAGAGGCTACATATAATACACTTTATTAACGAAACAAGGATAATGCATGGCTACTTCAGTGTGTTATAAAATTTCATTTTTTCTTTCTTTTCTGTCTATCTCCTCACTTCAATCCCGGTCTTCGTCTTTCGTTTTTTTTCCTCTCTTTCTTCTTACTAGACTAAATGATAAGCTGCCTGAGGGCGACACACTGGGAAATACTCCTTTCCAAGGAATGTTCTTTAAGCTTTTATGTTTTTACTTTCGACAACTCCCAAGAGAATCTAATTTCGAGCGTCAGAACTTTTCTTACCCCAGCGGGCTTTTTAGTATAACCATGCTGTAGATGCAGTCTCTGCCCATCCAGAGGACATTTTCAAGCCATCTGAGCAGATCTTATGCGACAGCCGTGTTTTGAATTGGAAAAGCCCTATGCCTGGCTTCACCCTTAAACAGTTCTTCTGAAAAGTTTGAATGCATATTAATATCTTCCTTGTATGTATTTTTTTTTTAGTTCATGTGTACTGTGGAACTATATATCCACGAATAGACGCTATCTTAAAATTCATTATCAGGTAGTAAAAGAACAGAAAAAAAGGGATATGAAACACATTTCCTTTCTCCGGTACATATATAAAAGGTGGCCGGCGTTTACCCTCCTGGCGATTACCCCCCCCCCAAGAAAATACCCTCCCCCCCCCTTCGCGGAAAATACCCCCCCCCCTGTGGAAAATAAGGCTTTCCAAGTTTGAGAATTTTATCTGAGTTTTATATTCTTTTATTTCAGTAGGGGGAAGGAATTTTGGTGCTTGTGTATGCGCCACTCACTCAAGTTTATGCTGTGCAAAATTCGAGAACACACCGGTTTTTTCATCAGTTTCTTCGTTACTTTAGAAATAAATTTGGGCTCCAGATTTGCACACAAGGGAGGGGGGGGGTAAAGTATAGTGGGTCTGCATGCAAAATGTGTTTGGTACAATTATTCTGCATATTAGAGAAAGATAGATCCGTGTGTTTTAAAGCCAAATATGTGACCATGAACACAGTAAATTAACACAAATGAAAGGCACAAATAACGTAAACTTTGGTCAGCGATCATGATAAAACACTTAAATGAAGCACTACATTAACTTAATAATAGTACTTAATGCTTGGAAAAACGATCATTGGAAAAAGTAGTTAACACTTGGAAAAAAAAACACTAAAATGAAACATTATATTTACTTTACACTGGGATTTTTTTTTTTTTATTATTTAACATAATTTTCAGACACCTCGCTATTCTTCTGTAATTTTTTAGTGGCCATATACCTAGAAAGAATTGTTTTGTGACTTCAAACTGTCCAAATACTTTACCCCCCCCCCCTGTGTGCATATATATATAGCCCAAATTATATATTTCCAATATATTCTGTCACTTGTCTTTGTCTTGTCTCGCGCTAAGCTAAAAAAAACTAACGAAGAAACCAGATTTGTTCTCGAGTTTTACACAGCGTAAACTTGAGTGAGTTGCCCATAATACACAAGTACCAAAACTCCTCCCCCTTCGGATATTCAAAAATAAAACTCAAATAAAATTCTCATATTTGAAAAGCCTTCTTTTCCAGGGGGGGGGGTATTTTCCGGGGGGTGGTGAAGTATTTGGACAATTTGAAGTCAGAAAATAATTATTTCTGTGTATGACCACTAAAAAAATACAGAAGAATAGGGTATCTGGAAATTATGTTAACTAAAAAAACAAAAAACAATCCAGTATAAAGTAAATGTTATGTTTCATTTAAGTGTTTTTCCAAGTGTTAAAGGTTTTTCTTTCAATGGCCGTTTTTCCAGGTATTAGGTACCATAATTAGGTTAATGTAGTGTTTCATTTAAGTGTTTTGTCATGATCGCTGATCAAAGTTTATGTTTTTTGTGCCTTTCATTTATGTTATTTTACTGTTTTCATGGCCGTATATTTGGCTTTAAAACACACTTATCTATTTATCTATCTAATATGCAGAATAATTGTACCAAACTTATTTTGCATACTGACCCGCTCTACTTTACCCCCCCCTCCCCAATGTGCAAGTCTATGGCCAAAATTTACTTCTAAAGTAACGAAGAAACTAACGGAAAAAACAGAGTGTTCTCGAATTTTAACCAACGTAACTTAAATGAGCGGCGCATAATACACAAGTACCAAAATTCCTTCCCCCTACGGAAATTAAAAAATAGAACTCAAATAAAATTCTCAAACTTGGAAAGCCTTATTTTCCAACGGGGGAGGGGTTCGGGGAGGTAAGTTCTGCTGGAGGTTATTTTTTCGGGGGGGGGGAGGGTGATTTTCCGCAGGGGGGGGGATAATCGCCGGGAGGGTAAACGCCTAGAACCGTATCAAAAAGGTTAAGATAACATTCAAGCTTTTTCACGGTTTATCCCATATATTTCATGCAATTCACACGTGTCTTGACGTTTCAGATTTAGTCCCCCTCCTCCCTGAAAGATTCCTGAGTGCATATACGCTTTCCGAAATATCATTTTCAAAAATCATTACTCTGCTACTGCGATTCCGTGAAACATATTGAATGATTATTCTTCAAGGCACGTATAAATAAAAATTTCATCGAAACCACGTATCTAAAAATTTGTGATTTGGCTCAACGCTGCGATACGTAGTTTCTTTTTTAGAATATAATTCTAAAATAGCTTTATGCTTTAATCTTATAATAGAAACCATTTTAAACACCTATATTGCTCAGAGCATTGATTTTAATCCCTAACTTTCAGTGGCTAAATCCGTGAAGGAGCCATTTGCCTGTAAAACTCTTGTTTGAAGCTCAATAGTCCTATTTCTTTTATAGCGCTTTTTAAAGCAGCATGAGGCCGTATTTCGAAGAGCATTTGTAAGTTGACGACTGTAAGCTGGGTAAATCACTGCATGGAGCCAATGGTGGCTCATGGCGAGGTGTACAAATGCATCGTGCAGTACCTGTAAAGGAAAATAACTCTTAGCTTGTTTTCTACCCTGTAAGAGAAATGATCCAAGTTTGCAATGACATGCTTTTTTTGGTACTTGTGTGCTATAGGATATAGGGCAGGGTTGAGATACGGAGTGGTCCCTTCACTTGTCCGATGTGCGGGGAGTCTGAAGATTTATAACATTTTATGTGTTATTGTGAAGAACTGAAGGTACTTAGAAGGGAAATTTTTGGGAGGGATGTCATGCATAGAATTTGTCTAGAAAATAAAATACGAAGTAGTTGCAAAGTGGATGTTAAGTATTTGGGAATTTTGTGAGTGTGGGGACGAGAAGTAGGGAGGGTTTTCTATTGTAGAGTTATTTTCAAAAGTGTTTGTGCTTGTTATGTTTTTTGTGTTTTGTTGTATTTGTAATATCCATGGCGCATGGGGCTTTTGTGAGAAGTGTATCTATTAATCTATATATTTATATCGACATCTATACCCCTACCTAACATTCTTCTAATATGTTTTTCTGACGTTCAATCCTACTGAAATATACCTTAGTATGATAAAAATATAATACTTTTGAAGCAAATTTGGGCTGCATATTTGTACATTAGGGTGGGGGGGGGTGAAAGTATC
This sequence comes from Artemia sp. Qi Xiang Cuo, assembly GCF_049724085.1. Taxonomy (NCBI): domain Eukaryota; kingdom Metazoa; phylum Arthropoda; class Branchiopoda; order Anostraca; family Artemiidae; genus Artemia; species Artemia sp. Qi Xiang Cuo. The sequence goes on from NC_142803.1 coordinate 42,651,744, forward strand.
GCTGGTCTGCATGCCTAATGTGTTTGGTACAATTATTCTGCATATTATGTAGTAAGAATTGTTTTATAACTTCACACTGTCCAAATACTTTACCCCTCACCCCTAATGTGCAAATATATAGCCCAAATTATATATTTTATATCTATTTTGTCACTTCTCATTGTCTTGACTCACGCTAAGCTGAAAGAAACTAACAAAAAGTCGGTTCTGCAATGCGTCAATGAATGAACTACTTGAGCGGTAGGGGGTTTATCATACAAATACTCCTTTCTTAGGAAGGGAGACATTACAGAATTCTTAGTTTATTTGGTATTGTTTTATTGTATAAAATTTGCTTCATTTTGAGCGCACCAGAACAAATATTTGAGACTGAAGTACTGTGGGGCAGTAGCGAAATTTCACGGAAATTTAGGGTGGGGGCAAGTTCAAATCAAGTTCAAGTTCCTTTATTCAATAAAAATAAACAAATATACAATCCCGAAAAATCTCAAAGGGCCCAGTGGCTTAAATGATCCCAAAAATCCCAAAGGATTAATGTGATATTCGATATCCAAGGGGTAAATTTGTCGTTTTTTTCAATTTTCCAATGGAAATGCACCCAGAAAAGGCATTTTTAAAATACCTGGGATTTAAATCTAGAGGGGCACAGTCCCCCTGTCCCCTTGATTAACACTACTGCGGGGCAGTCAGCAATTATTGTTTCTCTAGGTCGGATATCATTATGATAATAGATTTAAGTTTTTTTAAGAAATCAAATTCTATCTCTTTATCGTGGATTGAACTGAGTGGAAGGACGACATTGAAGCCCTAGGAAAAATCCCCGAAATATAAAGCTAAGCCCTGGCATAAAGAGACACGGTTAAAAATTTAGGGAGACGCTATCGAGAATCTTTTTTTTTTAATCATGGAATTTGTTTTGCTAGGCAAAACAAAATAAGTACTGGAGCCTGAAATACTGTTAGTCAGCTGGAAAGTCGCCAATGCTCTTCCTCCTGGCTGAATATCACTGCTGAACTATATTGACGGTTTGGCAGGAATCAGGCCAAGAGTGAAATGGTTCTATATAGGGAAGTGAGAATGTGCAAAGCTGTTTCTACTCGGTAATTGATGACTTGATTAGTTTTGAATACAGACACACTAAATACTGCTATCCAAAAAAATACGGCCTTTTTCGGCCAATTTTCCTGCATCGTCACTATCATGCGTAAAGATCGTATCTGACATTTTCACACTTCTGATATAATCGCCAAAAATCATGCGCTATACAATCAGACAATGGCAGTTCTGGCTTCTCTTGTACCCGGAACAAAATCTTGATTAACACCCCTCTATCCTGCCTCCCCAAATATTTAGGCCAAATTTTTAACAAAATTTTCATTTATCAAAAATGTCATTTATTAACAAAATTTGAATACAAAATATAACAAAAAACATTAAAATTAAATAAATTCTGTCTACTTACTTCTGTTTTCGAGGAATGGTCATGAAGATATGGGAACAAGGAAAATTTTGGATTGAATCTGCTTATACTTAACGCCAAACTTAAGCTCGAAACTACCACAAATCAGCATCGATAAATAAATGAAACCCAAAACGAACAGAAATTACAATAGATAACCGAGTCAATCTCAAAACGAGCAGGAATTAACATAAGTTGGGCACAAAACCCCTAGCCTTCCCAAGGCCAGAATAAAATTTGGACTTTACTGAAAAAATATAAATGTTTTTACTTTTATAACTTTAATAAATCACAAATTTTTAACATTTTGATTACTAAATAACAGTATGTGTATATTAAGCTGACTGCACATTCATTTGTATTTTTTCAGTAAAGTGCAAATTTTGTTTTGGCCTTGGGAAGGCATAGGGGCTTTGCGCCCAACTTTTGTTAATTTCTGCTCGTTTTGAGATTGACTCGGTTATTTATTGTAATTTCTGTTCGTTTTGGGTTTCATTTATTTATAGATGCTGATTTGTGGTAGTTTTGAGCTTGGTAGATTATTTGATTTTATTTTTGATCATTTTTGTTTAATGGAGTTCTTTACTTTTCTTTGAAAAACTTATTCTGTGGAAAAAGTTTTTTTTAACTAATTCCTGTTCGTTTTATATTGACATAGTCTTTTCTGGGAAAATGAAAATAACACATCTTTTCGTTTTTTAAGACTTTACAGTTTGGCCTGCTATTTGTATGCTGGAGAAAAATTTTCAGCTATTTTTAACAACATACACCATTTTAAAAATCTGGACACAAATAGTACTGTTTAACTTAGTTTCATACCTCCTCTAGTTGACCTGAAATGGAAAACTTGACACCATTTGCAAAAAAATCTGTTTACTTTCTTTGATAGCTTGGATACACTTACACTATTTTGATTTGGTTTTTAAGAGCAGAAGTAGCCTCGAAAGTTTGAACATAATACCCTCAGTCGTTCTTGGGATACTGCTGAGATGCCTTATTGGGAATTAGAATTATCACAGTGTATTTTGATTTAATCTTAAGGAAACATTTAGCTTGTATGCTTAATGGGCCATTGGGAGGGTGGGAGTGGAAGGGGGATTAGTTGCCCTTCAATCACTTTCGACTATTGAAAACGGCATCAACCCTTTCTATTTTCAATAAAATAAGCCTTTTTCGAAGTTCCCACGACAACTCCTTCGATACGAAGTGCCCTGGTCTAAACAACAACAACAACAAAAAATATTACTAATCACTTTCGACTATTAAAAAGGGTACTAGCCTTTGAATTTCCAATCGAAATCGAATTGGGCTTTTTTGAAGTTTCTACGAGAACGCCTTCTATAAAAACCTTATATGCACCCAGGGCATAACTTAAAACCTTTGCCTTGAAAGTTGTGGGAGAGTGTCCTTCTCAAATAAAAGAAAGGTTGAGGTGGCTAGGGCACGTTGTGCGGATGAAGGATGAGAGATTGCCGAAGATTGTTCTTTTCGGCCAACCATCTAGGGAAAAACGGAAAGCAGGACGTCCCCGTGTGGGGTGGGAGGACGTCATAAAGAAAGATTTAAAGGAAATGGGAACTTCGTGGGCGGGTGTAAAAAGGGAGGCTTTGAATAGATTGGGGGGAGGAGGAGCGTGCGTAGCTGTGTTGGCCTTAGGCGGCTTGGTGCTGCGGTGAGTTGTTAGTAGTAGTAGTAGTAGTAGTAGTAGTCCTTCTCAAAAACATATTTTCTATGTGGAAATCAACTAGCCTACGCTAAACAAAATGGCTATCTCAAATTTTTGATTGGATGTGTTTGGGTGAATGATGGACATGGGGAGGGCGGCTAGTTGCCCTCTAATCAGTTTCGACTATCAAATAGGGCACTAGCCCTTTGAATTTTCAATCAAATGAGCCCTTTTTGAAGTTTCTGTGACAACACCTTCTATAAAAACCTTGTATACCCCAGGACATAACTTAAAAACCTTGACCTAAGGGTTGTTGGGGAGTGTCCTCCTTAGAAACATATTTTCTATATGGAAATCAACTACGCTGAACAAAATGGATATATCTAAATTTTGATTGGATGTATTTGGGGGTATGTTGGGTGTGGGGGAGGGGCTAGTTCCGCTTCAATCACTTTCGACTATTAAGAAGGGAATTAGCCCTTTGAATTTCCAATCGAATGGGTCTGTTTTGCCCTGAGGGCTGTGAGGGAGTGTCCTCTGGGGTTAGTGTCCTGGTAGAAAACATATTTTCTATCTGGAAATCAACTAGCCTACGCTGAACAAAATGCCTATCTCAAAATTTTTTGAATTTCCAATCGAATGAGCCTGTTTTGAAGTTTCTACGACAACGCATTGTATAAAAACCTTATAGCGTATGGCCCAAGGGCATAACTTAAAACCCTTGCCCTGAGGGTTGTGGGGTAGTGCCCTTCTCAGAAAGATATTTTCTATCTGGAAATCAGCTACGATGACAAAATGCTTATCTCAAAATTTTGATTGGATGTGTTTGGGGGAATGATGGGCGTGGGGGGGGGCTAGTTGCCCTCCTATCACTTTCGACTATTAAAAAGCGCACTAGCCCTTTGCATTTCCAATCGAATGAGCCTGTTTTGAAGTTTCTACGACAACGCCTTTTATAAAAGCCTTATATGCCCCCAGGGCATAACTTAAAACCCTTGCCCTGAGGGTTGTGGGGGAGTGTCATCCTCAAAAACTTATTTTATATCTGGAAATAAACTACGTTGAACAAAATGGCTATCTTACAATTTTGATCGGATGTGTTTGGGGGAAAGATGGGTGTAGGGGGGGGGGGGCTAGTTGCCTTCCCAACCCTTTAGACTATTAAAAAGGGCACTAACCCTTTGAATTTCCAATCGAATGAGCCTTTTTTGAAGTTTATACGACAACGCCTTCTATAAAAACCTTATATGCCCCCAGGGCATAACTTAAAACCCTTGCCCTGAGGGTTGTGGGGGATTGTCCTCCTCATAAACACATTTTCTATATTGAAATCAACTACGCTGAACAAAATGACTATCTCAAAATTTTGATTGGATGTGTTTTGGGGGAATGATGGACGTGGGGGGGCTAATTGCCCTCCAATCACTTTTGACTATTAAAACGGACACTAGCCCTCTGAATTTCTAATTGAATGAGCCTGTTTTGAAGTTTCTACGACAACGCCTTCAATAAAAACCTTATATACCTCCAGGGCATAACTTAAAACCCTTGCCCTGAGGGTTGTGGGGGAATGTCCTCCTCAAAAACATATTTTCTATCTGAAAATCAACTACGCTGAACAAAATGGCTATCTCACAATTTTTACTGGATGTGTTTGGGGGGATGATGACGTGGGGGGGGCTAGTTGCCCTCCAATCACTTTCGACTATTAAAAAGGGCACTAGCCCTTTCAATTTCCAATCGAATGAGCCTGTTTTGAAGTTTCTACGACAACACCTTCAAAAAAAACCTTATATGTCCCCAGGGCATATCTTAAAACCCTTGCCATGAGGGTTGTGGGGGAGTGTTCTCCTCAAAAGCACATTTTCTATCTGGAAATCAACTACGCTGAACAATATAGTTCTCAAAATTTCAATTGGATGTGTTTGGGAAAATGATTGGCGTGAGTGGGGGGGGCTAGTTTCCCTCCAATCACTTTAGACATTTAAAAAGGGCACTAGAACTCTCGATTTCTAATCGAATGAGCCCCCTTTGAAGTCTCTATGGCGATCCCTTGTATATGAAGTGCCCTGCTTTAAAGAAAAAAAAATAATAATCTAAAAATAATAAATAATAATAATAAAAAAAAAAGAAAAAAAAATAAAATGAAAATCACACCATCAGATTCGGTGTATCAGAGAACCCTACTATAGAAGTTTCAAGCTCCTATCTGCAAAAATGTGGAATTTTGTATTTTTTGTCGTAGAAAGGTCACGGATGTGTGTTTGTTTGTTTGTTTTTGTTTGTTTGTTTTTTCTCCAGGGGTGATTGTATCGATCCAGCAGTCCTAGAATATCGTGAGAGGGATCATTCGAACGGAAATTAAAAGTTCTAGTGCCCTTTTTAAGTGACCAAAAAATGGAGGGCAACTTGGCCCCGTCCCACGCTCATTTTTTCCCGAAGTCACCCAATCAAAATTTTCAGATAGCCATTTTGTTCAGTATAGTTGACAATCTAATAAATATGTCTTTGAGAATGACTTAATCCGCCACAATTCCCGGGGGAAGGGCTGCAAGTTATGAACTTCGCCCATTGTTTACATATAGTATTGGTCATTGGGAAGTATACAGACGTTTTAAGGAGGGATTTTCTTCTGGCGGGGGGAAGGGTCATAGGTGGGGGTTACGGGGAGGATCTTTCCGTGGAGGATGTTTCCTAGGGAAACGGAAATTTCTATGAAGGAGGCGCTGGATTTCCCAGCATTATTTAAAAAACGATCAGAAATTAAATAAAAAAAAACTTTCAGTTGAAAAGTTTTTTTTAACTGAAAGTAAGGAGCAATACTAAAACTTAAAACGAACAGAAATCATTACGTATATGAGAGAGTTCACTTACCTCGCTCTTTACGCTAAAGTTTATTTTAGTACATTCAAAACAGCTATCTATTCTAATTAACCGGCCTTTGTGATTCAGGAGTTTATAATTCAAACAAAATTCGAACTCTAGCATGAAGAGCGAGGTATTGACTAGGGGGCGAACTTCCTAATATACGTAATAAAAACTACGAATATAGAAGTTCGTTACGTAAGTTACGTCAGAACAAAATTTCGAGAAATCCATTTAGCCAAAAGAAAGTAAAATTAACATGCAAATTTCGTTTTAATTTTTCATGTACGGTGAGCCAAAATCAAAGTTGCATTAATTCAAAAACGTTCAGAAATTAAAAAAAAGAAAGTTTTTTTTTTAACTGAGAGTAAGGAAGGACATTGAAACTTAAAACGAACAGAAATTATTCCGTATATGAAAGGGGCTGTCCCCTCCTCAACGCCTCGCTCTTTACGCTAAAGTTTGCCTCTATCTCACAACTTTATTTTTTAAAACAATAAAAAACTTTAGCGTAAAGAGCGAAGAGTTGAGGAGGGGACATACCCTTTCATATACGGAATAATTTCTGTTCGTTTTAAGTTTTAATATCGCTCCTTACTTTCAGTCTGAAAACTTGTTCTTTTTATTTAATTCATTATAAGGAGGTTGTGAAGAGGCTGGCTTGCTTTGCTTTTCACATATGCTAAGGGGGCTCATGATTGCAAAAAGGCTGAAAAACAATGACACTAGGGGTAGGAAAACTATTCACTGGATAATCCACAGTAGACAGAATATACCAGTAAGCTTATCGCAGATCATTTCTGGTCTTCGTGAACAAAAAGCTCCTCCCACTTATTTCTGCCTTATTTCTGCATTAGCTTGTTTCTGCATTAGCTTTATTTCCGTTTGTTTCAATGCACTTTGATGGAAACAGACTAACCTGCATTCCCGCTAATCTGACTTCGCCTATGTTTATATCTGCCAAAACGGAAATAAAGCTAATGAAGAAACAAGCTAACCACGGTCCGGGTTTTTATAATGGGTGAGATAGAGAATGATCATACTGCTAATTATATAAACTGTGGGATAATCTAACAAATTCACTTGTTGCTGATCGAAACAGTGTTTTTTTTTTTTTTTTTTTTTTTTTTTTTTTTTTTTTTTTTGTAAGTCGACTTAGTGCCTACAATCTTACGAATTTACAAACTCTTGCACGATTTTTAACCAAACAAGGTGCCACACAACTTCCTTTCTAATAGACAGTTGGTAGTTATAGGGGCATGAGAGAGGCCATGGGCCAGCTTTAGTCCTTCAGTCATAAGCATTGAAAATCTTTCCATTATTCCTGTTCAAACAAGGCGTAGCATGGCTACCTTTCTGATTTAGCTGGTAACGGAGGGACTCTCGGGGGTAGGATAGTACCACTTCAAACAAGATGCAATGTACTTACTTTGTAAGTTGACTTTGTGCCTCCAATCTTGCGAATTTACAAACTCTTGCAGGATTTTTAACCAAACAAGGTGCCACACACCTTCCTTTCTTATAAACAGTTGGTAGTTATAGGGGTATGAGAGAGGCCATGGGCCAGCTTTAGTCCTTCAGTCACAAGTAATGAAAATCTTTCCATTATTCCTGTTCAAACAAGGCGTAGCATGGCTACCTTTCTGATTCAGCTGGTAACGGAGGGACTCGCGGGGGTAGGAATACCTAAGGGTCTGTGAGCCTACAGTATACCCTCGATAATGCAGATTGAAAACACACGGTAGTACCACTTCAAACAAGATGCAATGTACTTACTTTTCTGATAAACAAAAGATAAAGAGATGGAGGATAGATAGGCCACGGGACATCTTTACACCTTCCTTAATACCAACAATATACTATATGCCTACCTTTCTGATGCAAATTTGGGAAAAGGGATAACCAAGCATAGTTTGGACTTCGACAACAAGTTTTTACAACGAGTCAGGATTTAGGTGGTTTTTGCACAGTCATTATACCATTTTTCTGATATGCACCATAACAGTGAAAATATTAGACGCTTGCAATTTTCAAAATGATGTATCACCTGAACGGATGTTGTTAAAAAAAAAAACTGATTGTGTATACCTTAGTCAGCTCATCAAAAATTGTTGATCAGTGTTATAAAAAAAAATATATTTGTCTTCATTCAAAATGAATTTTTTTGACACTGGCCACTTTCTAGCATCACTCCAATTCTTTAGCAATGAGGGAACTATTCAAGTTTGGAAGGTAAATGTGATACCATTCCTCTGTCTCAGTTTCAAACGAAGAAAATGAAACAACAAACTTAACTGAAAGCACAGACACGAAAGGTTTGTAACAGTAGATCAGTTCGCGAAAGTTCAAGATTTGGTTGTTCTTATTCAGAACCATCAGTTTTTATCCAACGCATGTAACGCTTTGTATAAAACTGACACGAAAAAGGAAGGCACATCGCAAGAAATACACTTGGTTAAGATACTTGACGCGTACAAGTGCATGTTTCTGTGTGTGTGTGTGGAGGCACCTATCTGTGGTTTTTCGGAAAAATTTAGCACCTATCATTTGAACCCTTTTCCCCTCATATCGATTGGTTTTCCCATGCGATTGAACAAACCATTATATCTGAAACAGGCGCCTCCTTGCTTGCCACCTAGAATGGAGCTTTCTGCTAAAGAGCTGAAACATGGGTAGATCTCTTCAACTCCAATTCAGCTCTAACGGTGTAGGCTCTGGCTTAAGGATAACCATCTTTTTTAGCCTCAGGCGATAAGTACGTCCAGATCATCAGATTCTAATTCCATATTCAAGTATCCGGCGTGAGGCTGCAAGAACTGCAAAGATTAGACCCTTGATTCTTCCTCGCAATAGATGGAAATCAGTGGCAGAGAAAAGAAGGGAAAAAAACAACGTGTGTTCTTTGACACACAAAAATGAACTCCTCCGACGAGTTCATTTCTTAGGCTTGTGGGTGTCATTCTGTTTCTTATTTGTGATTTTGAGTGTTATTCTGATAAATAATCTATCTGTATAGGATCAAATATAGCAATACGAGCATAATTTGCGCTATGTCATTCTAATGTACAATTCGATTAGCTAAATTAAGTGAGGTATGATTAGCTGTCTGTGCATAAAATATTTTTCACATATTTTGTAATGTTATTTTTTTAAAAACACTTACAAAAAATTGCAGCATTTAGTAGTCATTCAACACTTTGAAGCTTTTTAGTTGGGTTACTCGAGTGATTTCCAATTCACTAAAAAATTGTATGCCTACTCACTACAGTACACCTATCACGTCCCCATAATTCTTCTTAATAAAATATCATCTCGAAGAATACTTTAAAAAACGGGAAGATGACGACCCTAAAGACAATTTTTGGTCTTTGAAAAGTATTACAACATACTCACAATGAATGCTCCTACGATGTGCTGGCCAGCATCGGTTTGGTCTACTTGTTTTTAAGTTGACTTCATAAGTATTGATATCATTTAAAACATTGTACTAGGGTTTGCTTATGAGTAAGAAATCATCGACAAAATTTACTTGTCAGTGATGACTACAGAAGCTCCTTATTTATAGTATACTTAAATATATTTCGGAAGAATCACTTTTAAACTCAAGGACTGATCTTCCATCATGTGCAAAATTCTTGTTTCATTTGGTTTGAGTATTACTCAGTGGGTATTACTCACTTTTCCGTTTCTAGGAAGTCCACAGTTATTGATTTTCTGTGCCGATTCTACAGGGTAAATGAAGCGCCAAAGATGCAGCGGTTTTACTAGTCGAAATGCTTGGGCCATAGGGAGGCAATAGGTTTCACCTACTTAGAAGTAATTTTTACAGACATGTTCTTAATCTTGTTAATAATTTACATAATATCCGTCGGTTTCGTACTGTATAACCTGGAGAAACTTTTTACCTTTCTTACCCTAAGCTACGTCTCTAAAACCAATTAGTCACATACCAAAGTTACTTTGAAGAGTGTTGGAGATTTGACCCTTAGATTCTGCCAAATAAGTGGGGAAGTTTAACTTCCTGTGACGTTTCTTGAAAGTGAATCGCTGTCACAGGAATCCAACGATTTCCTTAACTATTTGCACCAAATCCAACTGGAGATACCCACCTCTTAAGTCTTATTGATTTTTGTATAGCTAAATCATAATAAGAATTTTAATACATCAGTTTATTCCATGGAGTTTTTGTTTGCGGGCATCTGCTCGTGCTGCTTTTCTCCAATAACCATTACTTTACATATGACTTGGTGCATGAACATCAGTGTCACAAGAAAATCAAAGATTTTTTGTAGAGCTGCGGCCTTTTTCACTTGCTACTTTATGTTCATTCTGTTCTATTAGCTTCTCAAATACCCCAACGATGGAATCAAACCTGGTCCATAATATTGTCAACTGTTGAACTTTCGTTCACATTTTGTCATAGGCAGATTTCTTAGCCTCAACATGAATTCAGCTCACTCAAGTGTCCACACGTAGGCAATAACTTGTTTGATTTTTTCTTTAAAGATGACATAAAGTTGCTACAATATTTCCAGCATATTTCGAACTATGGTACCGTTGCTGCAGGCATTTCTTACAATAAATATTTATTTATGAGCCACGTACCCAATATAACTTATTTTCCATGATATTCTGACTGAAATTTGTCATCAGTTGCTTACCCCTTTTTTTATTCAACTGGTACTAAGGTTAAGAGCCCTTCCTGGATGATGCCCATTGCAACCAAAAGACCTAAACACATAGAGCTTCTTGTGCACATTTCTTATGTACACTTTCTCCGATAATCACATATGCTCCAATAGTTTCATAGTTATTACAATCATAGGCTTGCGCTTGTGAACCTAATTATACTAATTATACAAGTTTATACAACTTGCCAATTTATACAACTTTCCCATTAATTTACCCCTCCTTTAAAACTCCCTGAAAGTTTCAACTTAATAGCTCCTATCCTAAGCTGGTCCTGAAAAATTGCAGATACGCTATTTCGATAACCTGGAAAATATAATGTCTGTTGATTTACCTCGCTGTTTAACTGTGCATAGATTATAAATCCCGTTCGAGTTTAGAGTTAAAAAAAAACTTGCTATTGATCACGGACAACAATTGTTTAACCCCTTCCTCTCACTCCACCAAAAAATTGAAGTAGCCTATCCTTTTCCCACCCTCCTTCCATCCTTTCCCAAACATTACCTTAAATTTTCAATTTCATCCCCAAGGCTGTTCCCAAGGGGGCCTGGCGTATTCTCCAATCCCGGAAATTCCCCCTAGAAAATATCTCCCCCGTGGAAAATATCCCTGCCGAGGAAAATTATCCCTCCATAGAAAATTACCCTCTTATAATAGGCTATTATATCTAATAATAATTTACTAATATCAAAAGAATTGGGTTTTTTGCTGATTCCAAATATATAAAGTTCACAAAAATTGATGTTACACGTCAAACGCTACGAGCTTGAGAAAATTTGCCTGATTTTCGAAATTTGGCGAAAACATCACAAAAGGGAAGGGATCTTAACTGAAATCACGCCCTTAGATTCAGCATATTGAGGGAAACCTTACTGTAGAAGTTTTACAACTCTTACAACAGAATGTTTACACACTCCTGAGTATGAAAAACCCTATCTACAAAAAATGTGGAATTTTGAATCTTTTCCCAGAAGAAAGATCATGGATGTGTTTTTTTATTGTTATTTTTTCCCCAGGGCTGATTGTATCGAACTGATGGTCCTACAACAGTGGTTCCCAGCCCTTTTCAAATCCCGTACCCTTCAAAAAGATTCTCATCATGGAGTACCCTCTCCTCCGTAGTACTATTAATCACCTATAATACTTTTAAGACATTATTTTTTTTTGTCATCATATTAAAGACTGAGCTTTAAAGGCATAAATTGAATATACAACATAGATGAAAACTGAATTTATTCATAATGCTGTAAAACAATACTAAATCTAACTTGAATCCTTTTTTTTTAACAAAAATTAACAGCAAAAAACATTTTGTGAGTTATTGCCACGAGTCAGAAAATAATATCTAACTCGGATACATTTTTCTTTTATATTTACTTTCAAAGTAATAAAGCATTTTGGGTTATTATTTTTTAAATAATTTATCATGAACAATTATGAACAGAAAACTTAATACTTCTCAATGCGATTGCTGAGCTTAGATATTCGAGGTGAGCTTTTTAACATCTGCAACAAATGATTCAAGGCAGAACCTTAAATTTGGAACTTTTTCTTGATAAATGCATAAGAAGAAAATGCCCTTTCAACAAGTAGCGACTTTGGAAAGGCAACAGACACTTCAGGGCTTTACCACCGACACTTTTATATTCTTTCCTTGTTTTTTGCCCAGAACTCATTAAGATTTACACGTTTAAACTCAGAACGCAGAAAAGAATCTGTTGAATTTACTGAGATTGAAAAGTTTGTCTCTTACTCAAAAATTTTTTATGAAAGGGATTTGAAACCCCGTTCTCTTTATTATTTTGCTCTAGGAAGTATTTCCTGAATGACATTTGAAGTGGTTTTAAGTGTGATATAATGTCACATTTCACTTCCTCTGATAGATCGAGATTGCTTTCCATCAGGAAACTATAAAGTGTGCCAAAAACTTCTCACTGATTCTTAATGAGGCAGGCTTCCCAAAACTGTAAGTTCTCTATAATGGACTCAATCTTGCCAGCTAATTTGAAACTGTAAATGGAACTGTTCTCTAATCTTACATTAAGCTTTTTTATTTCTGAAAAATGTCACTTAAGTACACAAGCTGCTGAAGCCAACTACAATCATGGAACTTGGAAGCCAACTGAAAAGGTTGGCCTACAAAAAGGATTCGTGCTTTATTTCTCAGTTCAAACCACCTTGTGAGTATTTTTCCTCGCGATAACCATTGCGCCTTTGTATGTAAGAGCAATGGGACATGTAGACAATCCATATTTTTACATAATAAATTTAAATAGTCTTGATTTTGTTGCAATTCCTTTAATATAATCGCAACTTTTACTGCTTGGTCGAGAACATCTTTCAATGAATAAGAAGGGTATTTTTTTTCAAAGACCAAAGTGCCTTTTCTTTGACGAAACACATAAGAGTTCCAAATAGGAATAGGTCCTTTTATTAGACAGTGAAACAAACATATACAAAAGCTCTAGATTCGATGACATAGGCAGTCATCATCATAAGTAGAGAAACTGATGATAATGACTATGTGTTTGTTTCACTGTCTTATAAAAGGACCTATCCCTATTTGGAACTCTTATTTGTTTTGAATAAGAAGAGGTTTTGAAGCGAGGCTTTGCCCATGGATAGTTCAATGGCTGCAGCAAATATCGGATGTCACGTCTGTTGTGTGACCCCTCAAAATTTTAGCAGCCAAACATTGATTTAGCGCCCTCAGCAGAATCACCACATATATTTTCGCAGCCAATTTCACGTCGGTTGAAATAACTGTCAATTGCATTAATTCTACATCTTTCAGTAGAGTATATTATAGCCACATGTTTTTCTCAAGTACATTATTATTCAAATAGCTTGCAATTACAAGCAAAATCGATAAAATTGAAAAATCATTATTTTCATTCACTCGAACCAAAAAGAAGGGGCTTTGTTTTATTATTTGTACTAACGTAGATTCAATATCATCTGACATATCCCTAATTCTCCTAGAAAGTGCATTGTTTGATAAAGGAATTTTCCCGATCTTTTTTATGCTATCTTCACCCAACATAATTTGATAGTGTCTTTAATGCAATCAGAAGTCAAACTTTCAGTAACTGTATGGTTTCTACCATATTTGGGAATATGATGACTAGTTCTGTATGATGCTTCCAATGCATTTTCATTATCTTTGTTTGCAGAAAAAAGTGACGTTGGGGCCTTTTGATAGTCTTTGCAAAGACTTCTGTATTTTTTTAATGTTATTCTTCTACATAGCACTAATCACTTTAATGTTTTTATCTGATATACCATACAAGGATAAAACCTTCGCTAAAGCTCTTTTATCAGCTGAATCAAACGCTTGCTCATATTCTATAAAACAGAGGAATAAGGGGAGTTGACGACTCAGGTGTTTCTCAATTATCAAACAGTTCGTGGTAACGAACTGTAAGTACGGAGCGACCCGGCTCAATGGTAACCGAAACTCTAAAAACTAGAACTTAAAGAAACAGAATAGCCCCTTACTCGTAAAAAAATAAATAGGAGATATTTTTATTCAATTGTAGGTAAGGAGAAACACTAGAACTTAAAATGAAAAGAACAGCCCCTTACTCGTCCCTCTCTGTTTGTGCTAAAGTTTGACGTTTTTTCCCACCTCTATAAGAACTATTTCTGAGACACAAAAGCCGTTGAATTTGAATGAGAGATACTTTTAGCGAACTTTAAAACTTTAGCATAAAGAGAGAGGGGCGAGGAAGGTGCGCTACCTCCCCCTTCATACATAGAGTAATCTCGGTTTGTTTTTAATTTTAATGCTGCTTCTTACTTTCAGTTGAAAAAAGATTGTTCTTCATTTAATCAAACAGTTCGTGGAAACAAACTGTAAGTAAGCAGCGACCCGGCACAATGATAACCGAAACTCTAGAAAACGGGATTTTGATACCAACAGATACATCGAAAGAATCATATTCTAATGCTGATTTCAAATATATGTGTCATCAAGTTTAGTCCTACCCATCAAAATTAACGCGCCTGAGAAAATTTGACTTATTTTTGAAAAAAGGCAGAAAGACCCCCTAAAAGTTATAGAACCTTAATAAAAATCACACCATCATATTCATCGCATAAGAGAACACTACTGTAGAGGTTTCAAGCACCTATCTATATAAATGTGGAATTTTGCCTTTTTTGCCAGAAGAAAGATCACGGATGCGTGTTTATTTTTATTTTTTATTTTATTTTTTCTTTTATTTATTTATTTTTTTTCCCAGGGGTGATCGTATCGACCCAGTGGTCCTATAATATCGTGGGAGGGCTTATTGGAACAAAAATTAAAAGTTCTAGTGCCCTTTTTTAAGTGACCCAAAAAATGGAGGGCAACTAGGCCCCCTCCCACGCTCATTTTCTTCCCAAAGTCACCCGATCAAAATTTGGAGATAGCCATATTGTTCAGCATAGTCGAAAATATGATAACTATGTCTTTTAGGATGACTTAATCCCCCGAAGTCCCCGGGACGAGGGCTGAAAGTTATGAACTTTACCCAATGTTGACATATAGTTTTGGTTATTAGGAAGTATACCGACGTTTTCAGGGGGATTTTTTCTGGTAGGTGGGGGGGGTTATATGGGAGGGTCTTTCCATGAAAGAAGTTGTTATGGAGGAAGGGACGTTGCTGTGAAGGGGGCGCCGGATTGCCCATCATTATTAAAGAAAAAGATCAGAAATTAAATAAAAAAAAGTTTTTCAACTGAAAGTAAGGAGCAACATCAAAACTTAAAACGAACAGAAAATAATAGGTATATGATTGTGTTCACCCCCTAGTCAATACCTCGCTCTTTAAGCCAAACATTTTTTAGTACTTTCATAAGAGCTATTAATTCTAATTAACGGTCTTTTTGATTAAGGGGTCATTTTTAAAGAATTGGAACAAAATTCGAACTTCAGCTTAAAGAGCAAGGTATTGACTAGGGGCGAACCCCCTAATATACGTATTGAAAATCTATCAATATAGAAGTTCGTTACGTAAGTTAATTCGTAAGTTACGTATATTTATTACTAATTACTAAAACGTTCGTAAATAAAATTAAACAAGTTTCGAGAAAGCCAGTTAACCAAATAAAAGTCAAATTAATATGCAAATTTTGTTTTAATTATTCATGTACGGTGAGCCAAAAGCAAAACCTGCATTAATTCAAAAACATTCAAATATTAAACAAAAAAAAAGGTTTTTTTAACTGAAAGTAAGGAACGACGTTAAAACTTAAAACGAACAGAAATTATTCCGTATATGAAAGGGGTTGTCCCTTCCTCAACGCCTCACTCTTTACGCTAAAGTTTGACTTTCTCCCAACTAAATTTTTTTTAAACAATAACAAACTTTAGCGTAAAGAGCGAGGCGTTGAGGAAGGGACAACCCTTTTCATATACGGAATAATTTCTGTTCGTTTTAAGTTTTAACGTCGTTCCTTACTTTCATTTAAAAAAAAACTTGTTTTTTTTTATTTAATTAATCTAAGAGTGAAAATTCGGTCCTCTGCCCTTCCTATTACCACACTGTTCGTCTCTTAAAACTTTATCTACAGCACCTATAAGTCAACAAAGTATCATAATAGTAAGTAATTTGCTTCCTAAAGAAACAAAGCTGATGCCAAGCTGAAAATTAATCCCAAGCTAAGGGTTTAATTAGAGTTTTCTTAAAATAGATAGGTATTTACCCTTGTTCAAAAATCATATTCATAATCTTCAGCAGCATATCTCTAACTTCATAACCCCCATAAAAAACGCATTTACTACACTGTAAGCACCTTGTGCCCTATTATTATTTATTATTTTAGAAGTGTCACTAATTTTTCCCCACAAAATAAATCTTCCTTCACGTCCAAAGTATCACAAGCTTTTTCATTATTTTCAATATCTTTTCCTGAAACTTTGTCAAGGTTTAGCACAATCTCCAAATGTTCTTCCCATCTCTTTTTAACTCTTTCCTTATCACTTATTGTATAATTACCACACTCACTACATTACGACACTCACTCTTATCACCTTTCTTATAGGGGGATTTAATTTGAGTTTTCCTAAAGTAGCTAGATACTTACCCTTGTTAAGAAATCATACTCATAATCTTCAGTAATTTATTCTTACCCTTGTTAAAAAATCATATTCATAATCTTCAGTAACTTATTTCTAATTTCATAACCTCCATAAGAAAAACTCATTTACCACACTATCAACACCTGGGGCCTTATTATTTTTTTATTCTTTTTGGTATTGTCAGTAATTCTTCCTCATAAAATAAATCTTACTTCCCATCCAGAGCGTCACAAATTTTATATTTCTGTATATAGAAATATATTAAATACATCTCTACAGGAAAATATATAGAAATATATTTTCCTGTAGCTCTATCCTTGTTTAACACATTCTAAAAAAAGTGGAATTTTCTGCCATTTTGTGGCACCAAACTGCGATTTTGCCCAATAGAGGATCAAGTTGCTATCGATTCAAAATTATGAGATTCAATCTAACAGTATCAACAAATATTGAGCTTCCCAGTTATGAAGGAAATAATGCCGCATGGTTGCGCATTCGTTCCTGAAAAGTCACGTAATCCATACAGGTAAAGGTATTTCAGACTAGAATTTGAAAACCTTCTGATGTACGCCTAGTGGACGATTTCCAATGCATTTTTCGTGAATAGGGTTTAAAGACCTTTTGAAAACTTTTGCTGAAACTGTTGCTTGCTTGTTTCGAATAAGAAGCTCCGTCAATTTTAAATTTGCTTGGTTCTGACTTAGAGTTTCACTACATGCTAATTAAATTAGAAAGAAAGGGCACTGTAAACGTATATCAGACAGGAAACATTTTGATGTACGCCTAGTAGACGCGTTCTTGATCAGAAGGTGTGAATCGGTATCATGTACTATAGCTGTTGGCTGGTCGTGTTACATATGGGGGGACATCCCTCTTTCAATGTTTTCAGCCAGCCGGGTAAAAATTTAAGTCAGTGGCTCATTTTTTTTGGGAGAGGTGCAAACAGGATTATGAAAAATACATGACGTAAAATTAATGAAAGCATGATTAGTCTCAGTCAGCAAAGAACAAAGAATATTTTTAATAGTAATATTACCCAGATCAGTCGGTAAAAATGACCAGTCAGTCGGTAAAATGTATTACCGTCTCCTTTGCCCCAAAACATTTTGGTTGGTGACACCTGCGGTCGGTACCAGACCAAGTCCACGAGAAGTAATTACTCGTACATCTTAGTCCCAGCCTGTTATCTCTGCGCACTTCCAATATAAGGCAACCCTTCTTCAGTTGTCATTACTTTTACATTTTCAAATTAGTTTTTGTAACGTTTATTTTACCCTGCTATAACTCAGCCCCCAAAGCACGAAAAGAGAATT
The DNA here is from genome assembly GCF_049724085.1 of Artemia sp. Qi Xiang Cuo. Taxonomy (NCBI): domain Eukaryota; kingdom Metazoa; phylum Arthropoda; class Branchiopoda; order Anostraca; family Artemiidae; genus Artemia; species Artemia sp. Qi Xiang Cuo. Next base: position 42,669,800 of record NC_142803.1, read on the forward strand.
AGCATAATAAAATGTGAAAATAAGCACTGCAGGGTATTATACACCATACATTCTGCATTTATTTTAGAAAATGGGTAGAATATTCCAAAATTCCTTCTTTTCTTCAGTCTTTTTATTTGTCATACTTTCTCGTTGGCCGCTCAATTGTGTATGTGGGGAGAATTTTCAAAACCCTGGGCGATTACTCAGAGTTCTTCTAATAAAACCTATCTCTGAACATCGGCTAATATACATAATTTAGGGATATTACGCATGAGTTGTTGGGGATATATTGACCCCGGAGGCATACTTAAAAGACTTTTCAATGTTTCTGAACAAAATGATTATTTCAAAATTTGGTTCCAGTATTATCGAGTTTTCGGGAGATGGATTTAGCGGAAATGGACACGGTAAGGAGGCCGATTGCCTTTAAATCAATTTTTGGTCCTTAAAAAGAGCATCGGGGCTTCCAATTTCTGGTCAAATGAACCCCCTCTTAATTTTTCTATGACCACCCTTTCATGATAAAGAAGTGAAAAGAAGTTTTTTGGCCCGTTTTTGAGCTTATTGTGGGAGAATCCAGTTTTTCCCTTCTGCATAGAGGTCTCTTTAGCCCAAAGACTTAAGGATGTAAATTTTGAGCAGACCAGGAAAAAAATTGCCCTATTTTTTTGGGCGGGGGGAGACTTGCTCCGGAATTCTTCGGGGGTATTAGGTTGGTTCCTCTTGGCCCAAGACCTTACGACGTGGAGTTTCAAACTGATAAAATAAAAAAAATGTTAGCCCATTTCTGGATCCCTCCCTTTCTCGCAACAAAATATTTATTGACACAGAAACAATCCCTGAAAGTTTCGAGCCAATTGCAGAACCAGCATCAAACAAGACCCCCAATTTCATTTAGAGAACTATATTCTAGAAATTGGCAATTTGTACTATTTATGGCTTTTACCCCAGGGATTCTGGGGGTTGTGTCATCCACAGAAGCATATTTATTGGAGCTTTCGACTATTTGAACAAAATACCTGCATACAAATTTTGATCGGATGCCTTTAGGGGTAATGGGGGTCCAGGTAGTAAAAAAGGACACAGGAGTTGGCTGATTCCCCTCTAATCCTTTCAACTTTAAAAAGGCACTAGAACTTTCAAATTCCATTCGAATGAGCTCCCTCTAAAGTCTCTACGACCACCTTTTCCATGTAGAGTGGCCGGGGGAAAAACAATGCATTGAAGGCTTTTGACTCTTTACTTGAGCAGCATTACTACGCTGCTTTTGATATACCAGTGCATGATAACCACTTTATTTTTCCTTAATTAGCCCACAAACTTAACATATTTATTTTATTCAATAAATTTGCGCTTTTCCGCTTAAAATCCATTGTCGAACTGACCTCTGATATTACGCCAGTGTGCAGTATCCCAACCAGTTGCTACTAAATTATTTGCTGCCGATCAGTATTTGCTACCAAAGGCTAAAGTTTTTATAGAGCTGTCTGTTCTTTCAGTCTGGCAAACCAGAGTAATTGCTGAAAGATACTTAGGTAGCGTGGGTATTCTGTCAGTATTTTCGTCTATTTTAATTGATCTTACTGTGTTTTTTTTTATCTATTGATCAAATGGAGCTGACAAAACCGTTGCATTTACAAATCGAGAATTTCAAATCGGCAGGTCGAAATTTCAGAAATTGTCACTTCAGTATTTTCTTACAATTCTATTCAATTTGTTATCTTATTAACTTCGTTCTTTTCCTTTATTGAGCTTGAACAGTGACCCAGAAAGCTATAGCGCTTTGAGCCACAGTGTTACCGATTTTTTTGTATCGAATAACCAAAAATATTTGGGGGAGAACTCCCAACCTGTAAGTGATGCCTCTACGAGAACGTATTCTGATATACACCACCAAATTCACTAACTTTACGAAGTCGGTAGCTGTTTTTTTTTTCTTATAAAGCCCATTCTCCAAAAAAATGATTTACGCAACTTGATATTTTTGAATTCTTTTTTTTTGTTCAAAACACAAATGCAACAATCTACTCAATAAGTCACAATTTAAAATTATGATGGTTACACTGTCCGTACTTAAATGTACCGAATACTAAAAGCCATTGCCATTTTAATTGGGTGTATCTACAAAGGTAGACCTAATGGAGAAGAAATAATTTCATATCTAGTTTCAGGGCAAAAATCAGTTCTGAACTACCAAGCACCAAAAATTATGTTTCTTATAGATTTACTGTAGCCAAAAAGCATACTACTAGATGCTATGGTTAAAGTTCTTCCTTGTCTGATTAAGCCTTTATTTTAAGATGTAATTTTTAATGGCCTGCATGACCGCATTGACATTTTGAATATCTTTTTAGGTGGAATATTTGTTATCGAGTGCATAATTCACACAACGCAATTATTATTATTACGTGCCAAACATCACACCATTAACTTTCTCCAGAACTTGAATAAGAACAAAGGCGGCATATCCTTTCTTTAAAAAAAAGAGAAAAGTATACCAATATTTACCATTTATTACAAGTGACAGAATATGTCATCATGCTGGCAGATAGAAAAATTCAAGGGATTATTCACTGGTTGCTTAAAATACATGGAATGCATGAAGACATAGAAGATAGAATATAGAAATGAAAAATTGAGATGAAAAATTGACTTGGGAACGCAGGAGAAAGGGTTGGAGGAGTGAGAGATACGACTAAAGTCATATATCTTTGTATGCTTACAAAGTGAGTGTGTAGCCCCTTGCGAAAATCCTAAGAGGAAAAATGTTGGCAATGAAAATCTAAAATTTATTATTATTTTAACTGGGCTAGTCAAGTGGCATTTTTGAAAAGATTTATATATAAAGTACAATTAATCAATCATTTTTATATTTTAAATAGATGACTGAATTTCCTAGTGAAAGTCACCGATAGCGTGAAATATAACTTGTTGTTATTATTTATAAGTATTTGTCATGAAAACGATATACATTCATTTATCTTTTAGACTGCGGTTCCGTCCTATCGTCTTATATGATTAAACACATTTAAAATATTAGTATTTTTTTAAGATTAGTAAATTAATAAATGACTGGTATGAAAAATAGGGTTTGCTCACAATGTAGGGGTAGGGAATAAGGACTTTTTTTAAATTCTCTTTTGAAGATACAAAAAAGTATCTTTCGAAATCTAAAGGAAGGGCATTTTTGCTCCCTTTTAGACTTTTTAATGAAAATGTCAAAAAAGTATTTTCTAGTGAGATAATTGCCAATCCCTCCAATCCTCACTCTTTCCCCTCCCTCCCTCTTTTTTGGTATTACCAATAAAAATGAAAAACATGGACCTAAAATACGCTAGCACTGGCTTTTCGTCTAAATTTATGTCTTCTCACAGCAACTAGTTTCCAATAAAGAGGATCAGCTGGAGCGGCGTCACATTTTGTCTTCTCCTTATGCACAGCTTTTTTAGATTGACCCTCTTATCCGATTGGCTGTCTAGACTTTTATTTGTGTGTAAGTAATAAATATTGATCCATCAAAAAAAAATTCAAATAAAGAAGATGTAAAAAAAGGAGCCTAAAACAGGGCATGGAGGGAATATTAGTCTAATTGCCAAATGTAAAATCTTTCAGTTCCAGCTCCCTGTCACAGCTACTACCATGTATATTCCCATAATTCATGGAATGACGTCATAAAAATGGAGGGAAGAAATAGTGGTCTATTGGCAGTTTGATGTTTTGGAGAAGGAAAATCGATGAATTCAAAATGCGTATAGTAATGAAGCATGAAGGCTATAGTGCAGCTTCCTTTAGTAATTAATTAAACAGGCAATAGCAAAATCGATAAAACAAATCTAAAATCGATGGAATTATTTGTAATCCAAGAAATATGGGTTCTTTCTGTATGAGGGTTTCCACGAGTTGTGTAATTGCTTGAAAGAAGTTTGGATAAATATGCGAATTATGTGAGAAGAGAAATTCAAGAAAATATAGGACAAATTATAAAAATGTCAGGATCTCATATGAGTAATGGGCCAAAATGCCCCCTTCTCGTCTGAATACATTCCTGTCATGAACAAGAATATTTTCCAAAATGGTATTTGTCTCTTTCTTGTCTGGTAATTTTAACTAGAGGTAAGAGCAATGGGTTCAAATAATATGTCACTTTCACGGCCACTTAGTACTTATTCAACTCGTTCAGGTATGAGCCTAATATGTGAAACTAAAACATAAAAGAGAGCGATAGTATTTTGTAACTTGCGTTAATGAGATTATCAAAAACTGAAATATAATTTACATTTTCATCTGCACTTGCCTTATTTATATTGAGTAAATCCATTCAAGATTTAAACTCATGCTTTGTTGATATGAAGCTTCTTCAATACCTATTCATTAGGTAGGTAGGTACAGGTTTATTCATAAATCTGTTTCTTAGCACTTGCTAAATTACACAGATTTTTATAAACTCAAAAAAAAAAAAAAAAAAAAAAAAAAAACAAAGGGTAAAAATATCAGCTCTTGTTATACATTTTGGTAAAAAACGGCAAGAAAGAATCTTCATGCCTTCGAGTGCGACACATTGGTGGTAACAGTTTAAGTTGGGTCCGTGTCTTCATATTGATAGGGGCATCAAGGGGTAGTATGAATCTATGGTGTTTGCTGTTTTATAGGAATATACCCAAATTCATTATCAATTTATCTCTTCTTTCGGACGACGATGGTGGGTTAGTTGTTCTAAGTCCTTCATCATATTTTATGTAGTCCCTGTCAAGAATCACTTTAACTATGCATTTTTGTACATTTTCCAGCATTTCAGATAAGGATGGTGAATTTTGCACTGCAAGATCCCACTGCACTGGACAGGCATATTCTAGGTGAGGGCGGACATAGATCACGAAGGCAGTTCTTAACTAGTCTCTGGAAAAAACAAAACGTTTCATTGTAATAATGGTTTGAAGGGCACTATATGCCTTCGATGCGACTGATTTCACATGGGTGTTGAATTTACAGTCCGATGATAATATTACACCAAGTAGTTTGGCACTGTTGGGCAGGGGAAACAGAGAGTTTGAGATATCAACATCACGCTTTAGAGGGTTAAACCGAATAACTTTTGATTTGGTGGAGCTTATGGTTAGATTAGCTTGCTCAACCTCCTTATTCAACATTTCCTTCAGGTCGCGGGGGAAACAAGGGATAACACTTGAATTTTTAGCTTCATAGTTAAGTAAAACTAAAAGATCATCGACAAATTTATATCTTTGGTCATAGTTCCACAGCCACAAATATCAGCCCGGCTAATCTGGTGCCTTGAAGGGCACCACTCGTAATTTTACGAGAAGAGGACAGAGTATCACTCTCAAATAGAGGAAACACACATTGTTTTCTATTAAACAGGAATTCGACGATTAGCTGAACTGTTAGTCTATTCACCCCCATTACTTTTAGGTTCATTAGAGCAATAGGGTGGGAGATTAGGTCGAAAGCCTTGCGAAAATCCACCATGGCAAGATCAACGATGGTATCTTTTTAGTCAAGCCATTTTACTAAAGTATCATTCAGGCGCACTAGATAAGTTGTGGTATTGCAGCCTCTGAGATCCCCGTACTGGTATTTGCCAATGTTTGTGGAAATCTCATTGAGTGTTGCTTGAGCAATAAATGCCTCAAACACTTTTGCGAAAGCAGGGGTGAGAGATATAGGCCTAAGTTCTTCTGGAGATTTAGGATGTTTAGTTTTGGGTATAACTCTCACATATGCAGTTTTCCAAACAGAAGGAAATACTCCTTCAGCAAAACAAGAATTAAAGATGTGACAAAATGGTCTAGCGAGAAAAATGGCATATTCACGAATTAATTTTACAGGTAGTTCGCCGGGGTAGTTGGAAGATTTGGGTTGGAGTTTGAGCAGTTCTTTGTAGACTGCGAATTCTTCAAGGTTTGGGGTCTGGCTTGGTGGGCACTGTTCAAGAATTCAAGCAAGTCTACTTTTGGATGGGGCAGGGTGGGTACTACAAATTGAGCTGAAAAACATATTAACATCCTCAGCTGAGAACTTATTTCCGTCGTCTTTATAAATAAGAAGGTTCTCACTTTGAATCTTCCGAGCTATCCTTTTTACAGATTTGTGCCACTGCCTGGGGTTAGTAGAAAATAGAGGTTCAATCCGGTTTTTAACATAGTTGACTTTAGCTTTACGGTTTTCTTGCACTATTCTATTCCTTAGCTTTTTATCAGCTAGACATTCTCTATCAGAAGCTTGTGATCGTTCGCAGATAAGCTGTTTTAATGATGAGGTTATCCAGGGCTTGTCGCTTTCACACTATACATTTTTTTTACAGGGAATCGGTCAAGGTACTCTTTATATAGGAGGTTACAGAATATATCAACTTTCTTGTGAATGTTGCTTTCAGCATACATTTCATCAAATACATTTCATCACATTTCATCATTAACTTTCTTCTCGTCACAAAGAAACTACTTAAGCAATTATCCTTAGCCTTTTTATACTATAATTATTGTATATTAGTATATATAGTATAAATATTGTTGATACTATCTATATAATTATAGTAATTATAGTAGAACTATAATTGTTTGTCATTTTAATTTTCATTATAGAGATGTTTGATTGCTTAAGCTAATCAGAGGAGAAAGAGATTTAAAAATAGCCTAAAAATGTCTGAGAGCTAAAGAGTTTAAAATGTGTTTTTCACGTCAGAGTTTTGATGTCCTTGTACTTTCATGCCCAAAATATTTATTTGGCTTCCCCAAGGGAAGTAACCAAGATATATAAATACTTTTTGGGAAGTCTTTTCCGTATTAAATAAAAAGAAAAACAAACCACAAAGGTTTTCTAGTGAAACAGCTGAGTATTTTTAACTTTTATTTTCTGGCCCACTTCAAATAATTTCCCTTTAAAGTACAAAGGACTGTAAAAATGAAATCAAATTGGTTTAACTGGATAAGTGGAGGAAACTACCACAGCCATATACATATATTTTAAAACATTGAGTAAATTCATGAATTTGATTTTAAAAAAGGCCCTCTACTGGGGGTCAAACTTAAAGAAAAAGATGGGTGAAAAATCAGCAAAAATAACTAAAAAACTTATGGCAACAAACGTCAGGTGTAGCCCATAATAACCAAAAATTTAAAATGCGTAAAGAAAACACTGTCTAGTGAGATAAAAATTCATCTCACTTTTGTTTATTTATTTTCACCGTTATATGTGGCAACGCTCACAAGAATATGGCGCCGCCCTAAAAACTCCATAATTTCAAAGCAAACCAAAAGGAAAATGCTAGAAAATTGCGGTTTTCAGGTATAAATAGACCTAAGACGGGCCCGTTGAGCAAAAATATTTCGTTTTGGTATCCTTGGTAATTTAGAGAAAAAACAGAATTGTTTGTTTTTTTCAGAAGTATTCAAATAACTAGAGGGTTTTATGTTATTAGACATGTACCTCCAATGTGTTTTCGAAAGAGCTGAAGAGTCTTGACCGAGGACTGCTTAAAAAAATTATGAATTTAGACTATACTCCTCTTCGTCTAGGATTTGGAAATATTAACCCTAAACCTGAAGTCAAAGACCACGGTAAAATTCAAAAGCCCAGTAGGGGTGAAGCCAAATTTCTACCATGGTTGTAGTGATAGTTGCAACCTAGTAATGAACGAAATCTAGCCCATAATAACCAAACATTTAAAATGCGTAAAGAAAAAACTGTCTAGTGAGATGAAATTTCCATTTGTAGCTGATTCAGAAATGGGAACCATTATTTCGTTTAGTCTTAATAGTAAAATGCTATTTTGAAAACAAACTTACATGAATTTTGAAAAAGTGCCTGAAAACACTCAAATGTGGCGTCGGATCGAACGAAAAGTGAACCACCGGAACTGCCAGTATTGGAAACCCTATATGGAACGCTTACAGCCTCCCCCAACCTTGAGCAACAAGGAAAAAGACTTTGGATTGGTAGACCCTCTTCTTTTTTTTTTTTTTCCCTCATCGCTAACGGGGTACTGGAAGATCATAGAGAGCTGTTAACGGTTTATTTGAAAGGAAATTTCTCTAACTATTGCCTTTCATAAGTATTGAGAATATACTATTAAAAAAATGCCGATTTTGGACAAAAACTGCATCTTCATATACAAGATGATGTAACACTCATAATTTTTGACAATATGATATTATGTACATATCTTTTGAAAATTTACTTCTCTTGTATATCATGCCAAATTTGAGTGCCCCTACTGCCTCATCCCTAGGGGCTCGTTCTTTACTAGATACAGAGCTAAGTAAAAGCTCAATGATTTTCCCTGTGTGTTCTATATTTTCAATCTATATTTTTGATACTAAGAAAAGAGAAAGGATCAAATAGAAAAAAACTTATGAGCATGAGAACGAGGCAACACAGAAAGGAAGGAGCCAAGGAAACAACACAAGAACGAAAAAAAGTACCAAAAATTGAAAAAAAGGATACTGACACTAAAATCCTCTGAAAATTATTTTATTCTGTAAATTTTTTTGTCTTAGTCTGAATATCAATTTTGTGCTGAAGAACTACACCTTAGAGAAGTGTTAAGGAAACATAATGAAAAACCTTCGAAGCTTTTCCTGATCATTTGTAATAAAAGCCAGCTAGGTTACTACATTTCCTAAGTGGCTACGTCCAAAAAAAGTGCTAATCATTGGGAACAAAGTTTAATAAAAAAAAAAATAGAAGTAAAAGCCATGTTATTTTTATTAAGCAAGCCAAAAAGAATAAAACACAAAAGAAATAAAAAGAAATATTGCAGACAAAGCCAATAGAATGGTAAGCGAGTCTATATTGAACAAAAATAACGTTATATATATATAGACCCTATATAAATATATGTATATATATATATATATATATATATATATATATATATATATATATATATATATATATATATATATATATATGTATAAATATGCTTATATATAATAGTACTGAGAGTGCCGGAAGTCGGGATGCGGCCTATAAGTACCGGCATATACCGGCACTCTAATAGGCTAATAGTAACGGCACTCGGCATGCGGCAGGCTTCTACATATGGATTTTCACTGTTGCTTGTCATCTAAACGCAGACAATTTGAGCCTTTTCTTGATGTCATGACGTCCAAATAGACCTTAAATTAGAAGTAGTGCCTTTTTAAAATTACCTTTTTCTATTGGACCTTTAACTTTTGCCTCAGCTGGTCTTTTGTTATTATGAAAGATAAGTCATCGAGTCTTTGTTTCTTTTAATTGTTTAGGTGGTGGGGCAAATAATTTTCTTTTGCCTCGACTTGTCTTTTGTCATTATGAAAGACATATCGCCGAACCTTTGTTTCTTTTAATTGTTCGATTGGCGGGACAAAAACTTTTTTTTCTTCCAACGATTTATTAAGTCCAAATTTTTGATTTTCAAAGCTATGGTAGGCATTAATGACCACCCTTGTTTCTTTTAATTGTTCAGGTTGTGGGACAAAATTTTATTCTTTGGCCTCGGCTTGTCTTTTGTCATTATGAAAGACATGTCACCGAACCTTTGTTTCTTTTATTTGTTGAGGTGGTGGGACAAAAGCTTCTTTTTCTTCCAACGATTTATCTAGTCCAGGTTTTTGATTTTCAAACATATGGTAGGCATTGATGACCTTATCCATGTCGAGATCCAAAAACCAATCATCATCGCTATCACTTGCAATTTGTTTGGTTCGTTTTACCTCGGCTTGCCTTTCGTCATTATGCCGAACCTTTGTTTTTTAACACAGTAATGGTAGGCACTGGTGACCTTATCATGTCAAAATCCCAAGCCCAACCATTATCGCTATCATTTTAAATTTTGACAAGTTTTGATTCTTGCTGTCCAGGTTGGTTTTCATTGACTCGCTCACATGTTCGGTGTCGCATGTCACATTTTTGGATTTTTATTACTCGAGACAACTTAGCAATGGCCTTTGCTTTAGCTGCCTGTATTGGTGTTAAAACTGTCCGTAATGCCCGCAATGAATGGTCCAGGTAGTTGATTTTCATATTTTATCACGTTTGATAGTTCAGGTGTTAGTTCCAAAGAATCATCATTTAAAGTAACTGCAACTGCAAATTTCTGTTCTTTGGGCCTTCCGACAGACATTTTGTTGGATAAACGACTGACTACGTTTGGAATCTCAGCTTGACGTGACGAGTCACTTTAATCAAAAGGAAAACCAAACTAATTTCAAAATTTTCATGTATTTTTGTGGTTTGAATCAAAATTGTAGTTTTTCGTAAAAGATGATTATATTTTTTAAAACATTTCTTTCTTAATTACAATACGTTCTTTAACCACATCAATTTCATTTAAAATGAGCCATTACACAGCTCTCTACGGTGTTCCAGTACCAAGCTATCTGAGGAGAAAGAGAGAGAGAAAAAAGATGCCGTATACGCAGAATATCGTGGTTTCAGCCACTATTTTTTATTTTCAAGCCAATATATTTTACTTGTTGTTCAAGCCAAGAGACGGTAAGTTTCCTATATAGTGGTAAATTTCCTAGGTTGCTAGCTACTGCTGCAACCCAGATATGAATAACATCATATGATGTCATGAAGCACATTACTTACATGATGACATTACAATTTTTATTACATAACATCATCATATCATATCATGAAGTACATTACGGACATGGCGACATTGCGATTGTATTGCATGACGTCATTTGTAATACATGACGTCATCATATAATGTCATCAAGTAAATTACGTGCACGAGGTCATTCTGCAATTTTTTTTACATGACGTCATTTGCAAAAACCAAAATTAAAGCTCTTAACGAATTTTACCAGACTTCTGATCTATCTAGATTGTTTTTTTTTTATGCGAAAATATCCCAAGATACCAATTTTCCCGAAAAAATATGGAGTCATTTTCGAGAACTGACACATATATACAATTATTTCTCACCTATAAAGATAGTGTATATGAAAAACGCCAACCCTGAGCTCTGTTTGGAATTTCCTTTGTACCACCACACCCTTGCGGGCACAATAAAAACACGGAAACGGGACTACAAAGCTAACTGATATTCAGTGGAAAGCCATTAAGTTGTCAAGTTAACAAAAACGCTGGCAAGCAAAATAACATCATTGGAGAAATATGCAAGTTGAACGGTTAGAAGTAACCTCTCAACTCGAAACTTCAAAATTTATAAGCTAATGTCCTTCGTAACATGAGAATAAGAGGGAGGCAAGGGTAGAAGTATGAGAATAAGGAAAGCACTAGAATATGAATAAAGGAAGTGTGAAGTAGAGGTCATGGATAAAATTGCCAAGGATGTAGAATAACTGTAAAATGAAATACCTTTGATCTGAAATTATAATTTGGTGCTCCTCTGATTGCTGTCCAAAGATTTAGCATGTGACAAGGTAACCAACAAATAACAAAAAGTGCCAGAACAAGAACCATTGCTTGAATTGCTCTTAATTTTGCTCTCTGGGTAGAGGTGACAGCACCAAGGAGTTCTCGAGACCGTCTTACGTCCTAAAAATCGTACATCTTATATGAAGTAAATAATAGCGCTACCAAGATGTTATCATAGGCAGTGCAATAGCGCTGCCTAAGTAAAGAACGATGTTGGCACAATGTACTGTTTATTTTTTTAGACCAGGGCACTTTGTATAGAAGGAGTTGTCGAAGAAACTTCAAAAATGACTCATTCGATTGGAAACTGAAGCGAATAGTGCTCTTTTTAATGGTCGAAAGTGATTGGAGGGCAACCAACCCCCTACCACGCTCGCTATTACCCCAAACACATCCGATCAAAATTTTGAGATAGCTATTTTGTTCAGCGTAGTTTAAAGGTTTGGAAATTATATCTTTGACGATGAAATCCTCTACCCCAGGCCTCAGGGCAAGGGTTGTAATTTATGCCCAGGGGGCCATATAAGGTTGTTTTTTTTACAAAAAGTGGTAGTATAACCTTCGAAGGGGGCTTATTGGATTGGTAATCAGAAGTTCTAGTGCCCTTTTTAAGAGTCAAAGTAATCAGAGGGCAGCTCCCCCTCCCCCTCCTCATACATACACGTCGTATTTTCCCAAAATGCATCCAGTTGAAATTTTGACATTGCTATTTTATTCAAAATAGTCCAAAGATCATATATCAAGAATTTTGGGTTGAAACATAACCCCAGAGCCTGGGGGCAAAGGTTGTAAGTTATGCTCGGGTGCATTTAAGGTTTTTATTGAAGGGATGGTTGCATAAACTTTAGAGGAGTCTAGTTCCCTTTTAAGAGTTGAAGGTGATGGAGGGCAACTAATACCCCCCTCCTCCTGACTACCTTCCTTTTCACCAAACTCATCCGATTAAAAATTTGAGATAGCTACTTTGTTCAAAATAGTCCAAAGAAAAATTCAAGGTTTTCACTTTTATAACTTTAATGAATTAAAAATTATTAATATTTTAAGTAATAAATATGAGCATATGTATATTAAACTGATAATGCATATTCAGTTGTAGTTTCTTCAGTAAAGTGCAAGTTATGTTCTGGCCTTGAGAAGGTATAGAGATTGTGAGCCCTAATCATGTTAATTTCGGCTTGTTTTAAGTTTCACTCTGTTATTTATTGTAATTTCTGTTCATTTGGGTTTCATTTATTTATTGATGTTTATTTGTGGTAGTGTTACGTTTGGTATATTATTTGATTTTATTTTTGCCCTTTTTTCGTTTAATGAAGTTCTTTACTTTTCTCTGAAAAACTTATTTTCTGGAAAAAGTTTTTTAATTAATTCCAACAAAGCGGTAAGAGGAACTTTGTTGATTTAAACACATTAAAAGATCACTTGTTAAGCTCAAAGAAGGACGAAATAACACGGATATACCTCCATTTCTTCTTTTAATTTGAATGTCTGCAACATAGACCTAGAAAAAGTCTGAAGGTAGAATTTCAAATTGAAATTAACTCTCTTACGGTACTTTAGAAATTAGTTGTGCTAGAGGCACCAAGGGTCAGCTGCATAGAATTAAGTGAGCTAAATTATTTGTGTTATTTCCTTTTGAGAAGTTTCGAAATATGATCTTTATCAAAAAACTTTCTTTTATTAAATAACAAAATCCCGCAAAAGGAATGTGAACCTTTTTACCAATAATGACTATAGTTTAGTGTTGAGTAGGTCTGGTTCCTTAATCTGTCTTAGAAATGTTGATTTAAATTTTACTTTTATCAGTACTACACGTATCAGTACTTTACCAGGAAATAAGTTACAGAGGACAGAAGATTATTCAATTCTTTTCAAGTCCTTTACTACTATATTCTATTTTGTATTTAGAATATTCATTGTCTCGTAAATATTTATGTATTTAACATAAATTTACCTCTATTAAATAAGTTATGCCGAAAGTTTGGTGTCAGATTATGTCTAGTGTTTGATGGGGTCTTTCAGAAAATATTACTTTGAACGAAAAGATGCAAGACGGAAAACCTTACTGAAAGTGTCATTTGAAGATAGTCTTGGAATTAAGGATCTATTTCTGCTATTGGTAGTAGTACCTACGTCATCACAGGCAACGCCCGAGCGTTGCCTGTAGTAAAGAGCCGTATGGTATCTAGCCGTATATGGATCGTGTAGAGTCGTATATGAAAGGGCGGTCGTTGAAATTTGGGGGGGGCTTATTTGATTGGACAGTGAAAATTCTAGTTACCTTTTTAAGAGTCAAAAGTGAATGAAGGGCAACCAGCCCTTCGCTAACACCGTTTTGAACTAACCTTCCCTGAAAGACATCTGATCAAAATTTTGAGATAGCAATTTTGTTCAAAATAGTCTAAAGGTTAAACAACTATGCCTTCGGGGGTGAAATGACCCCACACAGTCACTTGGGCAAGGGCTGTAAGCTATCCAAATTACCTATTTTTCACATATAGGTTTGTTATCATGGTTGCAGTGATAACTAGAATCTAATAAAAACAAACACCGGTCCATAGTAACCAAAAACTTTTAAAACGCGTTTAAAAAAAACTGCCTTGTGAGAAAAAATTACCATTGGTCACTGATTCAGGAATGGTAACTATTGTCCCGATTAGTCTTAATAACAAGTTTTTTTTTTAATTAATTTAAAGGAATTTTAGAAAATAGCCTGAAATTTGTAAAAAATGATGCCGGATGGAAATGAAACGTACACCACTAGAAGCGCCATTGCTGAAAAGCCTATACTGAAATATTACAGCCCCCTGGCTTGAACAACCAGTAAAATCCCTTTTTTGCATGGGTAGCACAGATGTATCCTCTTTTTTGTCTTTTTTAAACCGCTAGTGGGGCACTGAAAAATCCCATTTCCTTTGCTATATCTAGTAACTTTTGCAACTAAGAAAACATAATATTTGCGAACAAGATATTGAGGGGGGTTGTGAACCAAGTAAAAAAAAACTCTAAAATAAATAAAAATTCAAATAGGGATAAAATCCTTTTAATATACAGTAATAAATTTCACAAACACTGATAAATTTCATAAAAATACTAGATATTTCGGTCACATATGCAGTGACCGTCATCAGTAGTAAAAATTATCTACGTCATATTTATGGAAAAAACTCTACATGCATCGAGGTGCTCAAAAGAGTGTACCTGCAATATCTAAGGAACTGCTCAGGGCATTACATTGAAACTTTCAGAGAATGTTGAGGGTGATGTTGCATTAAATCAAAAGACACAAGGTCTTTTCATTCAGTTTGTTAAAAGGGCGTATCTGGGCCTATCTATAGGCCTATTAGTTCCTATCGCAACACAAGGACCAGGCCCAACCAAGCTGGTTTCCAACCGGGAATGGGATGCATTGACCAGCTATTTACGCTCAGACAAATCTTTGAACTCAGAGCTATCAACAGCAGCTCACGATTGGGGTGTTTTTAGACTTCATAACGGAATTAAACTCAGCCCTATAAGGCGGCATCTGGGTAGCTATAGCTGAAGACGGAGTTCTGGGCAAGCTGGTGAGACTGATGAAAGCGTATTATGATAATAAACGCTCCCAACTCCAGGATAATGGAGTGCTCTCCTTGATGTTCTTCATAGAGCACCGTGTAAAGACAGGGATGCGTTCTCTCATCCGTGCTTTACAACTTCGTAATTGAGATAATGTTCAGGGCAATGTGGGGCTTTGATGGCACGCAAGTTACCGCTGATTTTAACTGATCTAGCGTTCTGGCGAATGATCGAGTGATCTAGATTATGCAGACGACATCGATCTCCTGTCTGGGACCGTCACAGTAGCCCAGAAAATACTAACCAAGGTGGCAATCACCGTCCAATCAATGTATTCCCAAAACGAAAATCTTCATGTCCAATATGCCAAATCTGATATAGCCTATCTATCTTCTACAAGATGAAATTGAGGTGGTGGAAGAATTCAAGCACCAAGGATCTCTGATTGACGGCTACGGAAGCAGCTCAAACGAAGTCCACACTCGAATCGCATCTGCAGCAAAAGTGTTTTCCCAGCTCAACTCTTGTCTATTGTGGAAGCGTCAAATCCAGCTGCAAACAAAGATCCGTGTCTACGAGGCACTTTTCAGATCGGTTCAGAACGCTGAAAGCATAGGAGGTCCATGATCTGAAAGTCTTTGACCATTCTTGCCTTCGGAGGATCTTCGGTGTCAGACTAACCGATAGAATCAGCAATGCAGATCTCCGTCGATCATGCTTTTAGCGCCTTGACATCGGGTCAGTTATCACGAAACGCCTTCTGCGCTGGTATGGGCACATCCAACGCCGACTACATGAGGCGCTGACCAAAGAAGTTCTTCACTGCCAGCCTCTCCCCAGCTGGATAAAACGCCAAGGGCGACAACAGAAAACATGGCTTGCCTGCGTCAAAGCTAACCTCGAACCCAAAGAGGATTTTCGCCACTTTGGCCGACGGTGGGACAAGAACTTGATCGAAATAACTCAAGAATGAACCCCAGGCCGCCAGAGATAGAGCTCAATCGTTCAACAACTATTGGATACCAGGGAAGGCTCGCAACCGTTGTCCTGACCCAAGTAAAAGTAAGTAAGTAAGTAGTAATTATACTAAAATCGGCATCTAACTGGCTTGGTAACCCTTAGAGTATTTAACAGTGGTTGATTTTTTTGGCACCCAAGACATTCAAATTTGACTAAATCTTGGGATATTGCTTTAACTGCTACTCATGGGCGTAGGGAGGGGGGGCAGGGGGCGGGGCGGCTGCCCCCCCTAGACCTTCAAATTTAGATTAGATATGGCTGAAAAAGCAGATGGTTTAGAAAAAGCAGTTGATAAAACTCCATCACACTATCGACTGCCCCCCCCTAGACAATATGCTGCCTATGCCTATGGTGCTACTACTAAAGCTCACGACAGCACCATGCAGCTCGAGGCCAAGACAGCTGCACACGCCGTGCTCTATTCAAGAATAGAGCTTGCTAATTCTAGTGTCCTAGAATATATTTGTTTTTGTTTAATCTGAAAAGTATTAAAAACGATTTAAATAAAGATCACCCAGAGCCATTGCTGGCACAAACGGTGTCGAATCGACCTTTTAGTTCCGGGACCATTTTCTTCAGGGACAAGTAGCAATCCTGTCACCCAACCTTCTTGCAGCGGGGATCGATAACTGGGCAAAGCTGTTCATAGGGGGGAAGCTGCCTCTGGATCTAAGTTGCCAACTTTGGTCAAACTTATCGACTTGATTCGGCATTTTTTTGCCTATATTTGTGTCGGGAGGGGGACGCTGTAATCAATTTTTCCCCAGGCAGCACCAATCCTAGGAATAGCTCTGTACCTAGGCTCCGTAGTGCCAAGTAGAGCATCAATCCACTGTACTACAACAATTTAGTATAGCATAATTCAGTTTTATTTAAAATCACAGAAAGGTTTAGCTCTCCCGGCTGTTGAATTTAGATTCGTTTCTGTTGATTTTGCTTCCTCGTGGCATTTATTGTTAGAAAAATAAATGAAAGGAGAAGCTTTGGTATGTTTAATCTTCATTCTCCTTGTTTATAAAGCCGACAGTTTATGAACTTGGTTATTAATTGCTGTCATCAGCCTACTCCAAAATCTTATCCTCTGCAAAAAGTGGTTTTTACATTAAGCTCTCTCATGATGGACGAATTCATGTCAAAGAGCATACAAGATACTCAATATATTGGATAGTTTTCCATAGGAAATTGTAAGTTCGCGTTTTCTTCTTGCGTAACCTTCTTAGACATCGCTAGTCCAATTTTATGTTACCATTGACCTAACAATCAATGGTTGACATTAGGGAGCTTGTGAATCAAAACTGGTCTATCCAGGGTTGACACAATGCCATGGGTGCATATGAGGTTTTATGGAATGGGTTCTCGTATAATCTTCAGATGGCACTCATTTGACTTGAAATTGGAAGTTATAGTGCCCTTTTTAAGAGTCAAAAGTGATTTGAGAGCAACGAGCAACCAAATGATCAAAAGGCAAAACGTACACACTACTACCACTTTTAATACTATGAATAATAATACTACTAACACTTCAATTACTTCTACTACCACGGCAACTACTGTGATACTAGTACTGTTAAGGCTAAGTCTATGAAGGTAAAATTTGAGAGAATATTGATGGCAAATTCAAACTAAGAAATACTATATTTGCATTTAGATTGTAAAAAGAGCGTATCTTAAGAATTGATTTGTGTAAGGAAGTTGGAACATCGTGTTTTGAAGGGGATGTTGAAAAAAACCAAAGGTGATATGTGCATACTGCTACAAATGCTACCACTGCTACTAAAACTATTGCTACTACACAAGCTAAGGGTATTAATATCATTGATATTTTAAAGGAGCTAATTTCATTAAAAATTGAAAGATATAGTACCCATTTAAAAAATTTTTAAGTGATTGGAGGGCAATCAGCCTTCGAATTCTTTTTCCCTGAAAAAGATTATGTCAATATAAAAACCAGCAGAGATTAATTTAAGAAAACCTTTTCCGTAAAATAATGTTTTTTCAAGAAAAATTAAAGAACTCCATTAAACCAAAAATGGTCAAAAATAGAATCAAATAATCTATTAAGCGTAAAACCACCAAAAATCAGTATCATCAATTGTTTTTTTTTTCAAAAAACAATTGTATCAATTGTTTAATTTATCTAAAAAAATAATTTTATCTCGTATATGTCTATAAATGGATATAAATAAGTATATAAAACTAATTAATAATGACGAAAAAGGTACAGGTCTTGCCATGCTCCTTAGCACCCTTCCATCTCTCTTCTGGTAACATAAGGCATCTCGTAGCTTCTTATCATGGCCACTATCATGGTGCTCTATCCTTAAACTGTGATTGGTCTTTGCAAATCATTGTTTATCTTTGAACTTGCTCGCTAGCGGCTAAACTACATTTACCCGGTG
Source organism: Artemia sp. Qi Xiang Cuo (assembly GCF_049724085.1). Classification (NCBI taxonomy): domain Eukaryota; kingdom Metazoa; phylum Arthropoda; class Branchiopoda; order Anostraca; family Artemiidae; genus Artemia; species Artemia sp. Qi Xiang Cuo. The sequence continues at coordinate 42,688,144 of NC_142803.1, forward strand.
CCAAGCGGAGAACCCCTTGCCTCCGTTTATGTGCCAAGATCTACTTTAATTTGACCTCTGCTTTGTCGTTCGTTTTCCATATTTGCCACCAACTATGTGAAGTATTCAAAGGGACTGTGTTCATTAATCACTTACTGTGTAATAAAATATCCGTTTGTTTTAATGAATCAAACTAAAAAATACTTAACATAGGAGAGATGGAAAATCGTTTGGACAGGCGTGGCCACTTTTGGTCAGATGATCTTCCCCTTTAAGCATTCTCTGAAACGTCCAACTTAATACCCAAATCCATTCTAGAGATATGCTCTTTTGACAATGTACATGCACAAAATGTCTTTTAATTTAGTTCAAATTTCCCCTCAATATTGGGAATATTGTAGTGTGGCAGTAGTAATGTTAGTGGTAGCAGTAGCAATGCTGGTAGTTGTAGTAGCAGTAGGAGTGCACAAATATTGCCTTTTAGGGCAATTGATTATCTCCCTTATCATTTCCTGGAAGTTCAAAAGTAGTATACTCAGTCATTCCCGAGTTAGGCCCTTTTGACGACCCATTTACACCTATTGTGCTTTGGTTTAGTTCAACACTCCCCTCAACATTCTCTAAAAGGCTCACCTGAATGCCCATTCGTCTTTTTGGAAAAAAGCTAAACATGCATATCTTTCAGACCGGGGCAAAAGACCATGAAACATCTTCATTGTATCTATATATTATATGTATACCCTATACTTATTGGAAGATGGTCACTTAAGCTTTCAGGAGTGGGGGATGGGGAGTAAAAACTGACATCGTCCCAGGCACAGAAAAAGACCTACATACGGCTCTAGCAATTCATTCTTAGTCGATCTTAACCCCGTTTTGATGAGGGAAGACCGGTGGCGGCGGGGCCGTAAACAACACGCTGCCACCGTGCCACCGCCGCGCCGCCGGTAAGATTTTGGCGGCGCACAGCCGGTGCGATCAATGTTGACTGCAAACATTAATGTTTTCATCAGTCTTTCTCAAATCACAGCTTAAATTTACACAGATTCGAGCCTATTCATGAGTTCAAAACTTCACAAGTCGCTGGCTGGAAACTGGTCTTCTTCGTTATTCATCAAGAGAAGTAGAAATCTGGTAGAAATGAAATGACTGTGGCGTTTCAGAACCCTTGCATAGTTTTTTTTTTCATCGAGCATTACTGAATACAAAACTTCAAGTACCGTATCACAATATTCGTCAATTATCTGGGTAAAAACTTTGAATATAAGTTTGAACTTAGAAGCTTAATTTTTTCATAATACCCTTTGCCAATAGCTGTTTTGTTACTATTAAAAAAGTTTAAATTTGTTACTTTGATATTGATTGTTTTTTTTGGACTTTTTAATTACGAAATAGCCTTTCTTGTATTAAAAACTAGTTTTTAATAACAATTAAAAAGAAAATAAATTTTCAAGTTTTTTTTGTCTTTTTTATAGAATATATGTAATGTAGACTAAGGCTGAACTGCTGCTTTTTTTTATTGCTTTTGGCTGCTTTTGGATATTATTCATTTTTTTTTCTTTTGGGGATTCATTCCAAATTATAAGCTCATATATACCTAATATAAGCTAAATTATAAACTGCATCTAAGAGGAGTAAATTTATCAAATTGAAAAATACATGATGAAAATTTCACATGAGAACACTTCAATTACAATGAAACAAAAACCACTTAATGGTTTATTCGGTATGAAAAAAAATGAAGTGCCAGCTATTTTCTTAGGTAAAAATGAAAATCTCATCCGTTTTAAATGTAATTAAATGAAATAATATGCAGAATGAAGTAGCTCCAGGAAGATATTGAGATTTTCTTCCTAGTTCGTCACTTATAATCCAAGCAAAATGTTAGGAGACTTAGTATCAGTTATTGAGTTTAAGCTTGGACTTCCAAATGCTCACAAAAATTACCACATTTAAAAAAGTCGCAACAATAAGTCACCTATGGTCAAAATACTCAAAGACTCCTCTTTGCTCCCCAACAAGGCTCAAAGCTTCTGCTATGGTCATGTCCATGGAAATCTCTAAAGAGTTTCTTTTTAAAATAGCTTTCAAGTGTAGTTAGAGGTATTTAGCCTTTTTTGCTTTTCTTCAAAGCATTGAAAAAAGTGTTATAGTATTCCAAATGTTACATTTGTTATATTTGTGCAACTTTTTGGTCATCATTTATGGGGTGATCGAATTTTTTAAACCACTGTAGATACGTAAGAACGTTGCAACATCTAGTACCCTGAGGTCATAAAACTGTCAAAGACTCCTCCTTGAACCTCCCAAATTGAAAGCTTTTATTATGACCTGGCCTTTTAATGTAATTTGGGCACTGGACCAAGGGCGCCCTTTTCACTCGGGCTCAACGTTAGGTGGGGTTGTCGATATCGCTTTCGTCACACCCATTCGTTTAAATGTGAATCTGACAGCTACTTATGAGTGAGTGTTTTCTATGTACCCATTTCATCAATAAGAAAAAAAACGGATTCGCACGTGTCTCTTCCCTTTTCGACAACCAAACTATACAAGTGCAGTTTCAAGTATAACTGAAAAGAATATGTAAATTTTTGTAAACTTTTCAACTTTTAAGCATCCCAGCTCTTAATAAAAAAAAATCAAGGTACTATTATTTAAATATAATAACTCCCTATGTCCCCCCCCTCTGGATACCATCTTGATAGGATACCGTCTCTACTTTAAATAAAAAAAATTAACTTATTGGCATCCCTGCTTTCAAAAAAAAGAAAGTCGAGGTATTATCATTTAAATATGATAGCTCCCTACCCCCCGCCTCTGGATACCACCTTGATAGGATGCCGTCTCTGCTTTAAATTAAAAAAAAAAACTTTTTGGCATCCCTGCTTTCAATAAAAAATTTTCGAGATATTATCATTTAAATGTAATACCTCCCTACCTCCCCCCCCTCTGGATACCACCTTGATAGGATACCGTCTCAGCTTTACATTAGAAAAATAATTTACTTAATAATTAACTAGGTCACTATATGGTTCAAAGTAACACGCAAAATAACGTTAAACAGCTTACTGTTCCTTGAAAGAAAAAATTGAGGGTATGAGTAAAGGGGTACAAAGACAACAACAAAAATGTCGAAATTATTCAGATATAAATCAAATTATGGGGAAAATGAGTCATAGATTCGCCGTGGCATTCAATAAGATACAAAGAATCTAATTTAAAGGGAGCACACACAAAAGCCAAATTAGGCCAGTAGCCTATGAGAAATTGCAAAATACCCAAGACAATGAACAAGTCCCAATGGGGGCCGTCGGTCTATCAAAATATTTCAATGGTTTCTCAGGGAATTTGATATCATTTTCTTCCGTCTCCACTTTAAACTAAAAAATAATTATCTTTTTGGCAACCTTGCTTTCAATAAGAAAAATGAGGTATTATTATTTAAAATCACCCCCCCCCCCACCTATAGGCAGTAATTTACAATTTCTTATGAATCTAATTTTTGGGGTAACTTCCCTTTCAATCTTTAATTCCCCAACCTTGCAAATAGCTTAGTCTATAGCTAAATTTTGTCTCAACAGAAGGTTTTTTTTTGAAGGGGGGGGGGTAAAATTTTTCAAAACAAAGATTTTATTTTATTTAATCTATCAGGCGCTCAAAAATTGAGTATTAAAAATTAGGAAAATCTTATGTAAAAACATCAAAAGAAAAGAAAATTCTGCCAACTTACAATTCATTTCATAAAGACGATACTTTTTTTTTGTCAACATATGAAGAACTGTGTATATTGCAATATTTGCAATTGCATATGTCAGTTTTTTTTGGCAAAGTAACAAAAGAGACGAAAATTAAAGAAACAATAGAGTAGTGAAGAATTATAGCATGCAAAGTAATATTTGGCTGGGAAAGTCACTGGTGATAAATCGCTAGGGGTGGCACCGTGATTGAGTGACTTTCGGGATTCAGGAACCAAATTTTTTGTCGGGGTGACGTATAGATTTTCGGGGAAATACCTAAATATTCGGGGATAGTGCAATCCCTGCTTGATTTCTAATCAGGAAAATCGAAATACTAAACCACTAAACCGCAATAAAGAATTGCCGCAAAATTAATTTAAAGTCAGCCAAACGCCACCACCTCTGCCGGCGGCGGCACGCCTGCGGTGCGCCAGCGGCTTAGCGATACTTCGGCGGCGGTCGACCGGGCCTCTCGTTGGCGGAGTTTGGTCGATCCGCCGGCGCGGCGCTGGGGTCTAACCCTGGCGGCGTTGTTATATGTTCTGTGGACTATTTTGTTTGAAAATAGATATATCATAATTTCAATCAGATACGTTTAATGAGAAGAGGGGTAGTTAGGGGAGGGGGGCTAGTTGACCTTCATCACATTTCACTATTAAAATGGAACTAGAACTTCCAATATTCAACCAAATGAGCCACCTCTAAAGTTTATGTAGCCATCCCTTCCCCAAGGCCTTAAATACCCCCGGGGCATAACTTACAACCCTTGCCCCCAGGCTCTGGTGATCTATAACAACCACAAAAGCCTTGTTATATGATCTTTGGACTATTTTGAATAAAATGGATATCTCAAAATTTCTATTGGATGCATTGCGGAAAAACACGACGTGTTGGGGGGGGGGTACCTGCACTCTGACCACTTTGACTCTTAAAAAGGTTGTAGAGCAGAACTTCTAATTACCAATCTAATGAAACCTCTCCTAAGTATATGCGACCACCCTTTCCATAAAAACCTTAGATGCCCCCAGGGCATAACTTAAAACCTAAGCCCTCAGGGCTGTCGGGTGGTTGTTATCCTCAAAGACATAATTTCCAGACCCTTCAGCTACTATGAACAAAATTGCTATATCAAAATTATGATTCGATGTGCTTGGGGGAATGATGGGCGTGGAGGGAGGGTTGCTCTCAAATCACTTTTGACTCTTGAAAAGGGCATTAGAACTTCCAGTTTCAAATCAGCCCCACCTGAAGTTTATACGACCAGCTATTCCATAAAATCCTTGTTTGAACCTAGGGCATAACTTACAATCCTTACCCCAGCGCTCTGGGAGGATATGCCTAACTTAAAGGCAATGTTATATTTTCTTCGGACTATTTTGAATATAATGGCTATCTCACAATTTTAATCAGATCCGTTTGTTTAAAAAGGGGGTAGTCGGGGAGGAGGAAGCTAGTTACCCTCCATCAGTCTTGACTCTTAAAAAGGAACTAGAACTTTTAATTTTCAGCCCAATGAGACTTCTCTAAAGTTTAAACAACCATCCCTTCTATAAAAACCTTAAATGCCCCTGGGGCAGAACTTATAACACCTACCCCCAGGCTCTGGGGGTTTGTTTCAACCCCAAAAGCCTTGTTATATGAACTTTGGACTATTTTGAATAAAATGGCTAATTAAAATTTTTCAATTGGAAGCATTTTGAAAAAAATCGACGCTTGTGTGTGTGGGGAGGGGGGTAGCTGCCTTCCGATCTACGAAACGCTGAACAAAACGAATACGCTGAACAAAACAGCTATCTCAAAATTTAAACGGGACGTGTTTGGGTAAATAGTGGGCGTGGGAGGAGGGTTGGTTTCCTTCTAATCACTTTCGACTATTAAAAAGGCACTAGCCCTTGTAATTTCAAATCGAATGAGCTCTTTTTGAAGTTTCTACGACATTTTCTTCTTTACGAAGTGCCCTGGTCTAAAACAAACAAACCAACAAAAAATTAAATAAATAAATAATACATTATGTCAACATCGTTCTTTACTTAGGCAGTGCTATGGCGCTGCCTATGAAACAATAACAAATGGACGTGTTGTCCAGAGTAGAGGTGCCACTAAAAAGTTTTTTTTTTGGGGGGGGGGGAATGGATTTACCGACTGGCCAGTCTTGTTTTCCAACTGATTTGGATGGTATTGCTCTTTTGTTTTAAGCTGTTATTATTTAAATCTAGCAGTGGACTTTTTTGGGACATTTGTTTTTCACATATCATCATCCTGTCAGAGGTAACACTATAGCGTTGACTAAACTATAATAGAGCTTCAATCTGTTCCTTGTTGTTTTTTCCAGGGTCACTTCAAATGGAAGGGAATGGTTGTATCAACTTCTAAGTGGACTCATTTGATTGGGAATTGAAAGTGTTATCGCCCTCTGAGAGTAAGAGCTGTTTTTAAGAAAACCTTTTATGCCCCCGTGGCATAACTTACAATCCTTGCCCCCAGACTCAGGGGGTCTGTGTCTACCCCGAAGGCTTTGCTACACTTTCCTTCATGCTCTGGTGTGTTGTGTCGACCCCTGAGTTTTTTTTATCTGATCTTGGCCTTTTTTGCTATCTCAAAATTTTTATTGGATGCATTTGGGTGGGGTGCTAGTTGAAAAGAGGAGTGTGGGGGGGATTCTAGTTGCATTCTGATCATTTAGACTTTTAAAAGGATACCAGAACTTCTGATTATTGAATGAGCCCACTCCAAAGTTTATACGACTACTTCTTCCCCCTGGGTGCGAGTGTTAGTGCAAGTGTGAGTGAGTGAGAGTGAGAGTGTGTGAGCCCTCTAGTGAGTTTGAAAGTTTATGCGACCACCCCTTACAGAAAAACCTTATATGCTCCCTGGGAATAAGTTAAAATTTTTACCCCCAGGCTCTGGGGGGCTATGCCAACCCCGGAGGCATTGCTATATGATCTTTGGACGATTTTGAAAACAAACAGCTATCTAAATATTTCGATCGGATACATTTGGCGAAAAGAGGGCGTGGGGGAGGGGCCTAAATGCAGCCCCTGGAGAGCTCTAATATTCATATAAATATTATCACTGATTTTTGACAAAACAACAAAGTGTTAAACTTTGAGAAAAAAAAACTGTAAAAAGACACAGCGCATTACATAAAAAAGAGAGAATCCTCGAAAACATTATTCATTTGTACTAATAGAAAGAAGATGTTTCTTATAATTGTATCGAAATGACGGAACTGAAAAAAACAGAATCTTTTATTTCCAGCGGAATACTGTTCCATAATTTCACTCCAACGTATTTGGTAGAAAAAGCTGGTCTTTGCGTGTGACAAATACCCGAGATAAGAGAAAAATGTTTAGATGACGACGTTGAATAAGCATGATAATATGATGATAAATGAAAAAGGACAAGTTGTGTTGGTCCTGGAGGTGCTAGACTGTTCAAGTATTTATACATGAAAACAGCAGTTTGGAGCTGGCAAATTTGTCTTACTGTTAGCAACTGAGATTTAAGAAAAACTTCTTTAGTATTAAATTTATTAAAATATATTGACTTTACAGCTCGATTTTGTAAGATTTGAATTCTCTTTAAATTATAACAAAAAGAATTAGCCCAAATTCAACAACTATATTGAATATAAGGGTAAGAGTAAAATAAAGGGTTCGCAAAACTTTTTGGGGAAGGAAATTTTTAAGTCTATACAAAATCCCAGCTCCTCTTTCAATTTTTATAGATATTGCAATTTTATTGTTCTTTCCATGACAATAATTCATCAATGATTACCCCTAAATATTTAAATTTTGAAAACATGTGTTAAATGTCCATCAGCTGTTAAAGATAGTTCAGTGTTTACCTTTTTAATAGTAGAAACAATCATGTAATTTGTTCTTTTTAATATTAATCAATAAACGGTTACTCCTTGTATATTTGTTAGATCATTCAATGCGCTCTCCATGGTCTTAAAAAGGGTTTCAACACTTAAAGCTCGGAATAATAAAACTGTATCATCTGCGAATGATATTGTCAAACAATCTTTCCTCAAATTTCCTATATCCGAGGTATAAATGAGGTAAAGGAGTGGCCCTAAAGTCGACCCCTGTGGAATTCCGCAAGTTATTAGGTGCTCTCGTGATCTTTTTGGTCCAACTATAACGACCTGTGACCCATCTGATAGATATGACTCAATCCAACTAACAATCCACGGGGGAAATTTATATTTCTTTAACTTTCTAGCTAAAAGATTATGGTTTACTGTATCAAATGCTTTCGACAAAAATGACTCTTAAAAAGGGCAAAAGAGCTTCTGATTTCCAATTATATGAGTCCCCTACTATCTTTATGCGATTACCCCTTCCATATGAACTGCCTCTGGGGAAAAGAAAAGCAATAATAATAATTATTGTAAACTTGTATTTAAGTTAAAATCAAACGAAATCAGAATAAAAAATTACCCATTTTCCTAACGAAAATTCTTGCAATTAAAAATGGGTAATTTTTTTAATTTATAATTATTGCCTTAGGGGTTTTGGGGGGCATTGCGTCCTCGGAGGCATAGTTGCTAGATCTTTATTTTGAACAAAATCACTTTTTCAAAATTTCAATTATTGTTGAGGGGAGGGCGCATGTAAAAGGGTAAAGGGGAGCTTGTAGTACTCCAATCACTTTTCAACATCCTCCCTTGACATACCCTTAGTCTCAAGTTTCAACTTAATACCCTTAACCGTTCTCGATATATTCGATATGTTGAACGGTTGATATGACCGTTCTTGATATGAAAAATTGGTTGCAAATAATATCTTTCATTTTGAACTGTTATAGGAATTTATTTCCACTTGTATTGAGTTTAATGAGGCTCTTTACTTTTCTTTGAAATTTTTTTTTTTTAATCGGGTGCATTTGGAGAAAAGAGAGCGTGGGGGGGGGGGCTATTTGTCCTCCGATTACTTTTGACTCTAAAAACGGAAGTAGAACTTTCAATTCCCAATCGTATCAACCCCATACAAAGTTTATACCCTGGAAATTGTGTCCAAAAACTGCCTCCGGGGGTTGACTATTTTGGACTGTGTGGGGCAAAATGGCTATCTAAAAATTTCGATTGGATCGTTTCGGGGAAAACAGGGAGTAGGGGGTGGCTAGCTGCCCTCCGATCAGTTTTTACTCTTAAAAAGGGCACTAGAACTTCCGATTTCCAATAGAATTAAACCCTTTCGAAGTCTATACAATCACCCCTTCGATATAAAGTGCCTATGAGGAGAAGAATAATAACAAATAAATCATAATAAAGTATTTTTTTAGAACTTCTAAAAAAAGATTTGTTAAGCTAGCTAAAGGTTCTTTGTATGTCAAGAGTCATTGTTAAATAATTGGAACAAAATGGCGTAATTTAGTGTAAAGAGTAAGGTATTGAGGATATGCGTAATAATTTCTGTTCGTTTTATTTTTTAATGTTGCTCCTTACTTTCAGCTAAAAAACTTGATTTTTTTAAAATTTAATTTCTAATCGTTTTTTAAAAAGTTCCGGGAAATCCAGCTCCCCCTCCACGGAAAATCCCTTCCCCACTAAAAATTCTTCCACGGGAAAATCCACCCACGTAGCCCGTCTACAGAACCCACTCCCCACCGAAAATTATTTCTATACTTCCCAATAGCCAATATTATTTGTAAACAAAGGGCAAAGTCTACAGTTTCTATCCCCTCCACTGGGGGCTGTGAAGGTCATATCATCCTCAAAGAAATAGATATTTGATCTTTCGACTCTGCTGAACAAAATGGCCATCTCAAAATTTTGATAGGAAGACCTAGGAAGAAAGTGGGGGCGGGAGGGGGGCTAACGTCAAACTTTTAGGTCGCCTAGGCAATTGAACTTTTGATTTGCGATCAAGCGAGTCCCCTCTCGATCTTCTAGGATAACTGGCTCGTTGGAATCACCCCTGGAGAAAGCGAAAAAAAACAACAAAAAAAACACACACACACACAAACACGCATCCGTGATCTAGCTTCTTGCAAAAAATGCAAAATTCAACATTTTGTATATAGGAGCTTGAAACCTCTTTAGTATGGTTCTCTGATATGATGATTCTGATGGAATGATTTTCATTAAGACTACTTGATATTTTGGAGCTATTTCCCCCCTTTTTTCAAAATTGAACGAATTTTCTGATGCTTATATCGTTTGATAGGTAACAGTAAACTTGTAACAGAATTCGATATACTGGCTGAAAGATATTCTTTCAGAGTTGGGACGCGTTTAGTTTGATTTAGTGCTAGGTGAATGTTGGTTCAGGAAGTTTGGAAAAATTTTTGGGGTATTTTTTTATATTTTTGGGTATTTTGTTTTTGTTCATATGTATTCCACAGGTGTCACTACATAGGGGTATGCCATATTCTATGGCATGGCACGCTCATTTTGGCTGGGTAATGAAATTTAAGCGCCGAAACCTATATAGGCAATGAGTTTTCATCTGAGGAGCCCTGATATGTGGTGATTACCTGGGGAATATTAAAATGTTGTAGATTTAAGGTGCTATGGCTTGGTTTTGGGACAATGACTTATACTTATTAGTGCTGATTTTGCTCTATTTTGGACTTGATTTTCGGATTATCGGGTTGGATATACTGTTTTGTCCTAGGTGATTGGATGGATGAGCAAGGTATAGACCTTTTTCAAGTGCTCATTTATCTCAGTTACTAAATTAGGAAGACAGTTTTTTTTTTTTTTTTTTTTTTTTTTTTTTTTTTTTTTTTTGCCAAGTAATTACCTGTAATACATTATATTCTGAATAAGCATCAAAATTCAATTCTTTTGATGTATCCATTGCTACCAAGACTCTGTTTCTTAGAGTGTCGGTTACTAGTGACTATTGACAGTATAAAAAGTCAGTTACTACGAACTGCTTGATAAATTCGTTTTCATAATATACTTTTCCCAATACGATTAATCGAAATAACAGTTATCATTCCTGAATCAGCTTCGAATCACGATTCTTCCTTACTTGGCTGTTTTTTTCAAAACAAGCTTTCGAATTTTTTGTTAATATGGGGTAAAGTCCGTCCTTTACTAAGTTGCACCTGGCGCTTCAGCCCTGACGACACCACAGCCATGATAGAGCCAAGAGCCTGACTCGGCTTAGTGCTTGTGTTCTTCTTAGATGTTTTTTTGCTGGGAAGAGCCAGTGTTAGTTTAATTATTTAACCTGTAGAGCGTTAAGAGTATCAAGTGCTATGACGTTGAGCTCTGAATAAAATGTAAACAGAGGCATTGGTCAAATTGACCTCTTAAAGCGTATTATACTTCTTCAATATAGTTTGCTTAAAACTAAGATTCTGTTTTCCACCCCTCAATCAATGGTTGAAATTTTTTACCATTGACCACGCCAGGATATCGTTTATTTCAGGCAATTCCATAGAATAAATTAATGCGTCAAAACCCATATTGTCAAATTTGAGGTGATCACTTGGGAATACTTCATTAGATTTGAGGTAATCTTGTTTGTAATTTTACGAGGGCCTACATCTATTAATTATAACATTACACGAGTTAGGACATTTCTGTTTGGCTGACTGTTGGGTTATACTGCTTTGTCCTAGGTGATTGAATAGATTTGTAAGGTCAAGTGCTTGTTTATTTCAATCGCTAAAGAAGGAAAACAGTTCTTTTCTCCTTCTTCTTCTTTTTTTAACCAAATAATTACCTTTAATACATTATAATATCTTTCAATAAATATCTATGTTTTAGCATCAGAGCTCTTTGATTAAATTCACAGTCATTGGCATACGAACAGTACATCTACCTAGTAAAATTTCTCACATGTTTTTCTAAATTTGACGGATTTTGTATCTAAGTTATCCATAACCTTTTTATGCCCCTTATAAAGGCCAATTTTGTTATGGTATTTTTTTTTTTACTTCGGTTTCAGAAACTAGAGTAGAGTAGTACCTTATACTTCTGTACCCTGTATAGCAATCTCCATGTTATTTGCGGCCTTTACGTTCCATGGTAGCTTTCCAAGGCATAGTCTACAGCCAGCGGTTATTTGGCAGTGTATAATGTCCTCAAACAGGTTTTTTTCTGTCTTTGTTGTCAATTACACAATGAATTTAGGTAATGAGTTCACATGTACATTCTTAAAACTACATGTTATTAAAAACGTTATAAAACTACGTGTCAACTCCAAGTTTTTTTTTTCAATCAGAGTGGGTCTTTGAAAGCATAATGTGTACATGTGCGTAGGCTTTGTTATTAAAAACTTGGACACTACAATCAGAATTGTTTGATCGACATTTAAAAAGGGGTAATGAGATTTGCGAATTGGAATAAAAATTTTTAACTAGAAATGGCTGAAAAGTGTTTTGGGGGGAGATGGGGTGATTGTGTACTGTATAATACACATGTGATGTTTGGACAGTGTTGTCAGTTTAAAATAGTTTAACCTTCGCTTCGTTCCCCCATTTCTAAGGACAGGGGAGGGGAGGGGGTCAATTTTGGAGGGAAAATCAAAAATACTCAGAATCGAAAATAAAGCGTGATCTGCCTCAAGGGGAAGACTCAGAGGCCCTTCTTTCCCCCATTTCTGAGGGCAAGGGCGGGGGAGGGTCAATTTTGGAGGGAAAACCACAAATGCTCAGAATCGAAAATAAATGGGATCTGCCTCAAGGGCAAGGCTCAGAGGCCCTTCTTTCCCCAATTTCTGAGGGCTGGGGAGGGGGGAGGGTAAATTTTGGAGGGAAAACCAAAAATGCTCAGAATCGAAAATAAAGGGGATCTGCCTCAAGGGCAAGGCTCAGAGGCCCCTCCTTCCTCCATTTCTGAGGACAGGGGGGAGGGGGGAGTCAATTTTGGAGGGAAAACCAAATACTCAGAATCGAAAACAAACGGGATCTGCTTCACGGCGAAGGCTCAGAGACCCTTCGGTCCCCAATTTCTGAGGACTGGGGAGGGGGAGTCAATTTTGGGGGGAAAACCAAAAATGCTCAGAATTGAAAATAAAGGGGATCTGCCTCAAGAGCACGTCTCAGAGGCCCCTCCTTCCACCATTTCTGTGGGCAGGGGGGAGGGGGAGTCAATTTCGGAGCGAAAACCAAAAATACTCAGAATCGAAAATAATCGGGCTCTGCCTCAAGGGGAAGGCTCAGAGGTCCCTCCTTCCCCAATTTCTGAGGGCAGGGGAGAGGGGGAGTCAATTTTGGAGGGGAAACAAAAATGCTCAGAATTGAAAATAAAGGGGATCTGCCTCAAGGGCAAGGCTCAGAGGCCCCTCCTTCCTCCATTTCTGAGGGCAGGGAGGAGGGGGAGTCAATTTTGGAGGGAAAACTAAAATTTCTCAGAATCAAAAATAAACGGGATCTGCCTCAAGGGGAAGGCTCAGAGGTCCCTCCGTCCTCCATGTCTGAGGGCAGAGGGGAGGGGGAGTTAATTTTAGAGAGAAAACCAAAAATAGTCAGAATCGAATGGGCTGTTTGTGTCTCTTTGGGCTGTGTGTCTCTTCGGGGTGTTTAAATATTTTTGATCTCTATATGTTTCTTTTTGGTGTTTGAGTTTATTTTGTCTGTCTTTGTCTCTTTGGGGTGTGTTTGTCTCTTTGGTCTGTTCGTGTTTATTTTGGCTCTGTGTGTCTCTTTGGGATGTTTGTGTCTTTTTGTTATTTGAGTCTTCCTTTTTGATGTTTGTGTCTCTTAGTGAACGTGTGTGTCTCTTTGGGCTATGTGTGTCTCTTTGGGCTGTTTGTGTCATTTTGATCTGCGTGTCTTTCTTTTGGATGTTTGTGTCTCTTAGGGACCGTGTGTGTCTCTTTGGGCTATGTGTGTCTCTTTGGGGCGTTCTTTGGACGGTGTGTCCCTTTGGGGTGTTTGAGTCTTTTTGATCTGTTTATGTTTCTTTGGGCTGTTTGAGTCTTTTTCGTCTGTGTTTGTCTCCTTGGGGTATTTGTGTCTCTTTAGACTGTTTGTGTTTATTTGTGCTTTGTGTGTCTCTTTGGTATGTGTGTGTCATTTTGATTTGTGTGTCTTTATTTTAGATGTTTGTGTCTCTTATGGACCGTGTGTATCTCTTCGGGCTATGTTTGCCTCTTTGGGCTGTTTGTGTCATTTTGATCAGTTAGTCTTTATTTTGGCTGTTTGTGTCTCTTAGTGACAGTGTGTGTCTCTTTGGACTATGTGTGTCTCTTTGGGGCGTTTGTATCTTTTGGTCTGTATATGTCTGTATGGGGTCTTTTTTTCTATTTGGGGTGTGTTTGTCTGTGTTTGGGGTTTGTGTGTCTATTTGGGCTGTGTGTGTCTCTTTATCCTGTGTTTGTGTCTCTTTCGGATGTGTGTGTCTCTCTAGGATGTTTGTCTCTTTGGGCAGTTTGAATATTTTTGGTCTGTGTGTTTCTGTTTGGGCTTTTTGTGTTACGTCTGGTTTTGTCTCTATAAGCCTAATGTGTGCGATATTTGGGGCCCGTGGGCACCACCTCGAGCCGTATGTTTCACTTGGACTTATCGTATCATTTTGTTCTGTGTGTGTTGCTGGTTGCTTGGTTTGTCACGTATATACCATGCGTGTCTCTTTGGGCAATGTCTGTCTCTTTGGGAATGTTTGTATATTTTTGGTATGTATGTGTCTGTATGGGCGTTTTTTGTATATTTTAGCTGTTTGTGTGTGTCTTTGGGCTTTGTGTGTCTATTAGGACTGTGTGTATGTCTCTTTAGCCTGTGTGTGTCTCTTTGGGCTGTGTGTGTCTCTTTAGGCTGTGTGTCTCTTTGGGCAGTTTGAATATTTATGGTTTGTGTGTGTCTCTTTTGACTGTTTGTGTCGTTTTGGGCTTTGTGTCTCTCTGTTGGATGTGTGCATCTCTTTGGGCCGTGTACGTCTCTTTGAGCTGTATGTGTCTCTTTGGGCTGTGGATGTCGCTTTGTGATGTGTGTCTCTTTAGGCTGTGTGTGTCTCCTTGGACTGTGTGTCTTTTTTGGGGTCTCTGAGTCTTTTTGGTCTTTAAGTGTCTCTTTAGGCTGTTTGAGTCTTTTTGGTCGGTGTTTGTCTCTTTGGGTTGTGGTTTTATTTGTGCTGTCTGTGTCTGTTTAAAATGTTTGGGCCTCTTGAGTCTGTGGGTTCCACTTTGGGCTGTGTGTCTCTTTGGGCTGTTTGAGTCTTTTTGGTCTGTTTGTGTGTCTCTTTGGGATGTTTGAGTTCTTTTGGTCTGTGTTTACCTCTTTGGGCTGTTTGTGTCTCTTTGGGCTGTGTGTGTATCTTTGGGCTTTGTGCGTCTCTTTGGGCTGTGTGTCTTTTTGGACTGTTTGAGTCTTTTTGATTTGTTTGTTTCTCTTTGGACTGTTTGAGTCTTTTTGTGCTGTGTTTGTCTTTTCGGGATGTTTGTGTCTCTTTGGACTGTTTTTGTTTATTTGCGCTATGTGTGTCTCTTTGGGCTGTTTGAGTCATTTTGGTCTCTGTGTCTATCTTTTGGCTGTCTGTGTCTCTTAGGGACCGTGTGTGTCTCTTTGGGCTATGTGTGTCTCTTTGGGGCGTTTGAATCTTTTGGTCTGTATGTGTCTGTATGGGCGTTTTTTTTTGTATTTGGGCTGTGTGTGTGTCTCTTTGTGTGTCTCTTCGGGCTGTGTTTGTCTCTTCAGGCTGTGTGTGTGTCTCTTTGGGCTGTGTGTGTCTCTTTAGGCTGAGTGTGTCTTTGAATCTTTGAGTGGGCAGTTTGAGTGGGAATCTTTGAGTGGGCAGTTTGAATCTTTTTGGTCTGTGTGTGTTTCTTTTGGCTGTTTGTGTCTCTTAGAGGCCATGTGTGTCTCTTTGGGCAATGTGTTTATCTTTGGATTGTTTTAATCTTTTTTGTATGTATGTGTCTGAATGGGCGTTTTTTTTGTCTTTGGGCTGTGTGTATGTATCTTTTGGCTTTTTGTGTCTACTCCGACTGTGTGTATTACTCTTTATCCTGTGTGTGTCTCTTTGGGCTGTGTTTGTCTCGTTATGGTGTGTGTTTATTTGGGCAGTTTGAATCTTTATGGTCTGTGTGTGTGTCTCTTTTGGCTGTTTGTGTCTTTTTGGGCTTTATGTCGCTCTGTAGGATGTGTGCTTCTCTTAGGGTCATGTACGTCTCTTTGAGCTGTATGTATCTCTTAGAGCTGTGGATGTCTCTTTGTGATGAGTGTCTCTTTAGGCTGTGTGTGTTTCGTTGGACTGTGTGTCTTTTTGGGGTGTCTGAGTCTTTTCGATCTGTCTGTGTGTTCTCTTGAGGCTGTATGAGTATTTTTGGTCGGTGTGTGTCTCTTTGGGCTGTTTGGGTCTCTTTGGGCTGTGTGTGTGTCTTCGGGCTTTGTGAGTCCCTGTGGGCTGTGTGTCTCGTTGGACAGTTTGAGTCTTTTTGATCTGTTTGTGTCTCTTTGGTCTGTTTGAGTCGTTTTGGGGCTGTGTTTGTCTCTTTGGGCTGTTTGTGTCTCATTGGACTGTTTGTGTTTCTTTGGGCTATGTATGTCTGTTTGGGCTGTTTGAGTCATTTTGTTCTGTGTTTGTTTCATTTGACTGTTTGTGTCTCTAAGGGGTCATGTGTGTCTCTTTGAGCTATGTATGTCTCTTTGGGGTGTTTGAATCTTTTTGGTCTGTATGTGTCTCTTTGGGATTTGTGTGTCTCTTCGGGCTGTGTGTGTCTCTTTAGCCCGTGTGTGTCTCTTTGGGCTGTGTGTATGTCTTTAGGCAGTGTGTCTCTTTGGGCAGTTTGAATCTTTTTGATCTGTTTGTGTCTCTTTGGGCTGTTTGTGTTTCTTTGGGCTATGTGTGTCTCTTTGGACTGTT
Organism: Artemia sp. Qi Xiang Cuo; assembly: GCF_049724085.1. Lineage (NCBI taxonomy): Eukaryota > Metazoa > Arthropoda > Branchiopoda > Anostraca > Artemiidae > Artemia > Artemia sp. Qi Xiang Cuo. The sequence continues at coordinate 42,704,626 of NC_142803.1, forward strand.
TGAGTCATTTTGCTCTTTGTGTGTTTCTTTCGCCTGTTTGTGTCTCTTTGGGCTATGTGTGTCTCTTTGGGGAGTTTGAGTCATTTTGGTCTGTATGTGTCTGTATGAGCGTTTTTTTGTATCTTCGAGCTGTTTGTTTGTCCCTTTAGGCTGTGAGTGTCTCTTTAGAATGTGTGTTTCTCTTTAGGCAGTGTGCGTGTCTCTTTGGGCTGTGTGTCTCATGTGTCAATTTGAATCGTTTTGTTCTGTGTGTGTCTTTTTATTCTGTATGTGTCTCTTTGGGATACGTTTGTCTCTTTGGGCTGTTTTGAGTCCTTTTTGATTGTGTATGTCTCTCTCGGCTGTTTGTGTTTCTGTGGACAGTGGAAGTCTCTTTGGGCTGCGGGTTGATTGGCAGAAGTATGTATTAGTGAAGTTATAGTGGAGGGCGAGTTGCTGGAGAAAAATCTAAGTTAATAAGGGTTTTTGACCGTAAAATTTTGTAAGAAAATTATGGAAAATACAATTCGTCGGTTCATAGGTGAAACTTAAGTCCAGGTATGGATCGAAAAATAAACTATTTCTGTAGAATCTGAGCTAAAAAGGGTTTTTGATAATAAACTCTAGTTTCCTATAAGAAAATTATGGAAAATACAATTCTATCGTTCAAATTTGAAACTTAGTTCCGTTCTCTGGTTCAAATGTAGAAAAACCCGTGAGGGTGAGTTGAAATAAAAAATTTTTAACAAGAAATGACTGAAAAGTGTTTTGGGGGAGATGGCTTGATTGGCAGAAGGATGTATTAGCGAAGTTATAGTGGAGGGCGACAAAGTCTTCAAAGTCAAGGCTATAAGAAAAAAAAAGTTCTTAATATTTTTGTCGGTTGGTAGTTTACGTACTAATATCAATATCAGTAATTATTCTATTTGAACTTTCTCTAAGTTGATCAAATTGCTTTCTAAATGGTTCATGATAAAAAAATAGTTTGGGACAAGAAAAAAAAAACTAAAATAATGTCATGAAATCGTTTTCAACACTCAGAGAAGTTGTTTTTTTTGTGTAAGTTTTTGTGTGTGTATGTGTCAGTTGTGTGTGTGTGTGTGTTTTTTTAAGTTTTTTTTGTTTGTGTAATTTTTTTGTTTGTGTGTAATTTTTTTTTGTGTGTGTGTAAGTTTTTTTTATGTGTGTGTAAGTTGTTTTTTTTTGTGTGTGTGTAAGTTGTTTTTTTTTGTGTGTAAGTTTTTTGTGTGTTTTTTAAGTTTTGTGTGTGTGTGTGTAAGTTTTTTGCGTGTGTGTGTAAGTTTTTGTGTGTGTGTGTAATATTTTGTGTTTGTGAAAAAAATAAAATAATGTCGTGAAATCATTTTCAACACTCAGAGCAGGGGGGGTGTTGGGATTTAATCATAGAGAAACAACGAATTTACTTTTTTAAAAAGTGTGACTCAATGACGTTTCGTTCTTTTCACTGGCTTGAAATTGCATACAAACGGGCCAATCAGGTGTTACACTCCTTTTGTTTGCTCTAAATTTTGTAAGTATCCGTGTTTGCGTAAGTTTTCTGTTTATGTATAAGTTTTTGTGTGTTTGTTAGTTTTTTTTGTGTGTGTGTGTGTAAGTTTTTGTGCTTGGGTGTAAGTTTTTTGTATGAGTGTAATTTTTTTTGTGTGTGTGAGTTTTTGTGTGTGTAAGTTCATGATAAAAAAGATAGTTTCAGGGGAAGAAACGAGATTAAACACGTTTTGAAACTACATGCTATTTGCTTGCCTTTCCTTGGCACCTTTCCAGGTGCCAAGGAATATTTGCTTGCCTTTCCAGAGTGGCGCGCCACTCTAAGTGAACCTAGATCAACCCAACTTTTTGGATATCTCTCTCACTATGACTCTGTTTGTGTGTCGTGTCTGTGCGTGTACCTCCGCTGTCTCTGATTGGTCCCTAAAAAATGGGTGTTGTCTAAAAAACCAGTCTGGTTGAAAACGTGGAGTTTTCGTACTGCTCACTTTTTTGCAATGTGTAGGAACCAGTGGGGAATCCGCGCTCGTTTGGAAAGGTGCCAAGGAAAGGCAAGCATATAACTTGTAGTATCAAAACGTGTTTAATCTCGTTTCTTCCCCGGAACTATCTTTTTTTTATCATGAACTTACACACACAAAAACTTACACGCAATCAAAAACTTACACACATAAAAAAAATTTACAAACACACAGAAAAACTTACACATACACACACACAAAAACTTATACATACACAAAAAACTTACGCACACACGGAAACTTACACAATTTTGAGCAAACAAAAGGATTGTAACACCTGATTGGCCCGTTTGTATGCAATTTCAAGCCAGTGAAAAGAACGAAACGTCTTTGAGTCACACTTTTTAAAAATTAAATTCGTTGTTTCTCTATGATTAAATCCCAACACCCCCTGCTCTGAGTGTTGAAAATGATTTCACGACATTATTTTATTTTTTTCACACACACAAAATATTATACACACACACAAAAACTTACACACACACGCAAAAAACTTACACACACACACATAAAACTTTACACACACACAAAAAACTTACACACACAAAAAAAAAAAACTTACACACACACAAAAAAAAAAACTTACACACACATAAAAAAAAACTTACACACACACAAAAAAAAATTTACACACACACAAAAAACTTACACACAAAAAAAAAACTTACACACACACACACACACAACTTACACAGACACACACAAAAACTTACACACAAAAAAAAGAACTTCTCTGAGTGTTGAAAATGATTTCACGACATTATTTTAGTTTTTTTTGTCCCAAACTATTTTTTTATCATGAACCGTTTAGAGACCAATTTGATCAACTTGGAGAAAGTTCAAATAGAATCATTACTGATATTGATATTAGTGCGTAAACTACAAACCGACAAAAATATCCGGAAATTTTTTTTTTCTTATAGCCTTTACTTTTAAGACTTTGTCGCCCTCCACTATAACTTCGCTAATACATCCTTCTGTCAATCAAGCCATTTCCTCCAAAACCCTTGTCAGTCATTTCTTGTTAAAAAATTTTTTATTTCAACTCACTCACACGGGTTTTTCTACATTTGAAGCAGAGAATGGACCTAAGTTTCACATTTGATTGATCAACATGGAGAAAGTTCAAATAGAATCGTTACTGATATGATATTAGTCCGTAAACTACAAACTTACAAAAATATTCAGAACTTTTTTTTTCTTATAGCCTTGACTTTAAATACTTTGTCACCCTCCACAATAACTTCACTAATACATCCTTTTGCCAATCAAGCCATCTCCCCCAAAACACTTTTCAGTCATTTCTTGTTAAAAATTTTTTATTTCAACTCACCCACATGGGTTTTTCAAACATTTGAACCAGAGAATGGAACTAAGTTTCACATTTGAACGATAGAATTGTATTTTCCATAATTTTCTTATAGGAAACTAGAGTTTATGATCAAAAACCCTTATTAGCTCAGATTCTACAGAAATAGTTTATTTTTCGATCCGTATCTGGACTTAAGTTTCATCTATGAACCGACGAATTGTATTTTCCATAATTTTCTTACAAAAGTTTACGGTCGAAAACCCTTATTAAATTAGATTTTTCTCTAGAAACTCGCCCTCCACTATAACTTCGCTAATACATACTTCTGCCAATCAACCCGCAGCCCAAAGAGACTTCCACTGTCCACAGAAACACAAACAGCCGAAAGAGACATACACAGTCATAAAAGACTCAAAACAGCCCAAAGAGACACACATATCCCAAAGAGACACATACAGAACAACGACACAAACACAGGCCAAAAAAGATTCAAACTGCCCAAAGAGACACACATTCCAAATAGACACACACACAGGAAAAAGAGACACAAAACTTCTGAAGAGACACACACAGACCACAGGGACACACAAACAGCCCAAAGATACGAAAAAAAAACGCCCATACAGACACGTACAGGCCAAAAAGATTCAAACACCCCAAAGAGACACACATAGCCCAAAGAGACCCAAACAGGCGAAAGAAACACACAAAGAGCAAAATGAATCAAACAGTCCGAAGAGACACACATAGCCCAAATACACACAAACAGCAAAAAGACACACACACAGATAAAACAGAGTCAAACTGAACAAAGAGACACACAGCCGAAAGAGACACACACAGCCCAAAGAGACACACACGGGCTAAAGAGACACACACAGCCCGAAGAGACACACAAATCCCAAAGAGACACATACAGACCAAAAAATTCAAACACCCCAAAGAGACAAACATAGCTCAAAGAGACACACATGACCCCTAAGAGACACAAACAGTCAAAAGAAACAAACACAGACCAAAATGACTCAAACAGCCCAAAGAGACATACATAGCCCAAAGAAACACAAACAGCCCAAAGAGACACAAACTGCCCAAAGAGACAAACACAGCCCCAAAAAGACTCAAACAGTCCAAAGAGACACAAACAGATCAAAAAGACTCAAACTGTCCAACGAGACACACAGCCCAAAGGGACGAACAAAGCCCGAAGACACACACACAGCCCAAAGAGACACAAACACCCCAAAGAGACAAACACAGACCAAAAAGACTCATACAGCCTCAAGAGAACACACATACAGATCGAAAAGACTCAGCCACCTCAAAAAGACACACAGTCCAACGAGACACACACAGCCTAAAGAGACACACATCACAAAGAGACACCCACAGCTCAAAGAGACACATACAGCTCTAAGAGACGTACACGGCCCAAAGAGACGCACACATCCTACAGAGTGACACAAAGCCCAAAACGACACAAACAGCCAAAAGACACGCACACACAGACCATAAAGATTCAAACTACCCAAAGAGACACACAGCCTAAAGAGACACACACAGCCCAAATAGACATACACAGTATAAAGATAAATACACACCCTCCTATTAGAAACACACACCCAAAACAGACACACAAACAGCCATAAGAGACAAAAAACGACCATACAGAAATATATATACCAAACAGATTAAAACACTCCAAAGAGACACACATGGACTCTAAGAGACACACACCGCCGAAAGAAACACGAATAGACCGAAATGACTCAAACATCCTATGAGAGATAGACAGCTCAAAGAGATAAACGCGGCCCAAAGAGACGCACACATCAAAAAGATTCAAACACAGCCCAAAACGACACAAAAAGCCAAAAGAGACACACACTGACCGAAAAGAATCAAACTGTCCAAAGAGACACTCAGCCCAAAGAGAAGTACACAGCACAAATAGACACACACACAGTATACAGAGACACACACAGCCATACGATAAAAAAAAACCCAAACGAGAAATACACACCGCCCAAAGAGACAAAAAAAATGCCCATACAGACACATACAAACCAAAAGATTCAAATGCCCCAAAGAGACACATATAGCCCAAAGAGACACACAAGGTCCCTAAGAGACACACACAGGCCAAAAAAAAGACAAACAGACAAAAATGACTCAAACAGCCCAAAGAGACACACATAGCCCAAAGAAACACAAACAGCCCAAAGAGACACAAACAGCCCAAAGAGACAAACACAGCCCAAAAAGACTCAAACAGCCCAAAGAGACACACACACATCAAAAAGATTCACACAGACCAAATAGACACACAGCCCAAAGAGACAAACACACTCCCAAAAAACACAAAAAGCCCAAAGAGACACAAACAGCCCAAAGAGGTAAACACAGACCAAAAGAACTCAAACATCCCAAAGAGACACACAAACAGACCAAAAAGACTCAAACAGTCCAAAGAGACACACAGCCCAAAGGGACACACACAGCCTCAAGAGACACAAACAGCTTAAAGAGACACAGACAGCCCAAAGAGAAACAAAACCCAAAGAAACAAACACCGACCTAAAAGACTCAAACAGCCCAAAAAGATACTTACAGACCAAAAAGACTCAGACACCCCAAAAAAGACATACAGTCGAAGGAGACACACAGAGCCTCAACAGACAAACATCACAAAGATACACCCACAGCCCAATCAGACACATACAGCTCAAAAAGACGTACACGGCCCAAAGAGATGCACACATACAACAGAGAGACACAACGCCCGAACAGACACAAATAGACAAAAGAGACACACACAGACCATACAGAGTCACACTGCACAAAGAGACACACAGCCTAAAGATACACACACAGCCAAACGAGACACAAAAAGTATAAATATAAATACAAACTGTCCGAATATACATAAAAACCCAAAAGAGACACAAAAAAAGTTAAAAGAGACAAAACACGCCCATACAGACACATACATACCAAAAAGATTCAAACATCCCCAAAGAGACAGACGTTGCCCAAAGACACACACACATGTACTATAAGAGACAATAAAATATACAATAATAAATCAACAACATATAATACAAAAACCTTAAATAAGAAAAATAGAGATAAACATTAATAACGCTGACAAAAGATACTCACACATCAAAAAGTTACAAAAAAAGCCCAACATGACACAAAAAAGCAAAAAGAGACACACACAGACCAAAAAGATTCAAACTGCCCAAAGAGACACACAGCCTAGAGAGACACACACAGCCCAAAGACACACACAAACAGGATACAGAGACATACACAGCCCGAATATACACAAAAAGCTAAAAGAGACACACACACACAGCCCAAAGAGACAAAAAAACCCCATACAGACACATACAGACCAAAAGATTCAAACGCCCCAAAGAGACACACATAGTCCAAAGAGACACACACGGTCCCTAAGAGACACAAACATCCAACCAAACAAAAAAACAGATCAAAATGACACAAACAGCCCAAAGAGACCCACATAGCCCAAAGAAACACAAACAGCCCAAAGAGACACAAAGACCCCGAGGAGACAAACACAGAGCAAAAAGACTCGAACAGCCCAAAGAAACATATACAGATCAAAAAGACTCAAACACCTCAAAGGGACAAACAGCCCAAGGAACGCCCCAAAGAGACACACATAGCCCAAAGAGACACACACGGTCCCCTAAGAGACACAAACATCCAAAAGAAAGAAACACAGATCAAAATGACACAAACAGCCCAAAGAGACACACATAGCCCAAAGAGACACAGACGGTCCCTAAGAGACACAAACATCCAAAATAAAGATACACAGATCAAAATGACACAAACAGCCCAAAGAGACACACACATAGCCAAAAAAAATAAAAACCGCCCAAAGAGACACAAACACCCCAAAGAGACAAACACAGACAAAAAAGACTCAAACAGCACAAAGAAACATAAAGAGATCAAAAAGACTTAAACACCCCGCAGAGGCACACAGCCCAAAGAGACACACACAGCCCATTCGATTCTGAGTATTTTTGGTTTTACCTCTAAAATTAACTCCCCCTCCCCTCTGCCCTCAGAAATGGAGGAATGAGGGGCCTCTGAGCCTTCCCCTTGAGGCAGATCCCGTTTATTTTTGGTTCTGAGTATTTTTAGTTTTCCCTCCAAAATTGACTCCTCCTCCTCCCTGCCCTCGGAAATGGAGGAAGGAGGGGCCTCTGAGCCTTGCACTTGAGGCAGATCCCCTTTATTTTCTATTCTGAGAATTTTTGGTTTTGCCTCCAAAATTGACTCCCCCTCTCCCCTGCCCTCAGAAATTGAGGAAGGAGGGACCTCTGAGCCTTCCCCTTGAGGCAGATCCTGTTTATTTTTGGTTCTGAGTATTTTTGGTTTTCCCTCCGAAATTGACTCCCCCTCCCCCCGGCCCTCAGAAATTGGGGAACGAAGGGCCTCTGAGCCTTCCCCTTGAGGCAGTTCCCCTTTATTTTCGTTTCTGTGTATTTTTTGGGGAACCTCAAAAATTTACTCTCCACCCTCCTCTGTCGTCGGAATCGTTTGTAGAAAGGAGCTCAGTAGCTCGGCCAGGGTGCACATTCCATTTTTTTGTGATTATTAGCCGTTTTGATTTTCCCTGCACACTTGACCCCCCCCCTCCTCTGGCCTCCGAAAAGGGGGGACGAAGGGCATCTGAGTCTTCCCCTTGAGGCAGATCACTCTTTATTTTCGATTCTGAGTATTTTTGATTTTCCCTCCAAAATTGACCCCCCCCCCTGTCCTTAGAAATGGGGGAACGAAGGGAACGTTAAACTATTTTAAACTGACAACACTGTCCAAACATCACATGTGTATTATACAGTACACAATCATCCCATCTCCCCCCAAAACACTTTTCAGCCATTTCTAGTTAAAAATTTTTATTCCAATTCGCAAATCTCATTACCCCTTTTTAAATGTCGATCAAACAATTCTGATTGTAGTGTCCAAGTTTTTAATAACAAAGCCTACGCACATGTACACATTATGCTTTCAAAAAACCACTCTGATTGAAAAAAAAAACTTGGAGTTGAAACGTATTTTTATAATGTTTTTAATCACGTGTAGATTTAAGAATGTGCATCTGAAATCACTACATACATTCATTGTGTAATTGACAACAAAAACAGAAAAAAAACATGTTTGATGACATTATACACTTCCAAATAACCGCTGGCTGTAGACTATGGCTTGGAAAGCTACCAGGGAAGGTAAAGACCGCAATTAACATGGAGATTGCTATACAGGGTACAGAAGTATAAGGTACTACTCTACTAACTAGTAAAAGTTGTACGTTATAATCTGTCAAGAAAAAGCAAAAAATTTTATTTCAAGGAGAAGTTTTGTTGAATAGCCTTATTTAATGGGTAAAAAACAATAGAAATGGCTGAAGTTCAAGAAAATCAGTTAAGCTTGTGTTTTCATTGGAGGTTAAAGTATTGTGTCATTAACAATGGAATGAAACGACAAAACTTTACAAGCCCCGGGAAAAACAAGAAAAATTCAGTTTTATTCCCGTTTAAAACCTTTTATTATTTACTTCATTGCTGTATCTACACAGTTAAGTCTTATACCTAATTTGTTACCACGTTAGATTCAGCAGATTTGTTGGATCCAAGTTATTTGATTATCTCGTATCAATAGAAAATCTTTAATGGTCACGGAAAAAGTCACTTCGGCCTACCTTTACTAATCTGCAAATGAGTATCGTATAGATTGCAGACATGAATAAAATTGGAGCGATGAAGCCCACAATAATATTAAACGACACAGTAGTAATAGGCTTGTATCCATATCCACTTTGTGTTTGGAGATAACACAGCTGATGGATCGGTTTCCTATAACTGAGGAATTCTTCCATTGTCGTATTAAAAGTTGGCTCCTCAGGCTGGATCTTTTGGAGATGATTGAAACACCCAATACCCAATGTTATTGACACAGATAGCATCCAAACAAAACCTGAAATTTGAATCTTGTGTACTTGGGAAGTGAATGATGATTAAATTGGTTCATTCTAAGTGGAAATGAAATAGCTTAATAAATGTAACGACTAGTTTCCAAGTTTGGTGAAAGGACAAAAGAGAAATATGTAGAATATATGGAGCAAACCAAACTTCAGATAAATGGACGCACAAATAAAACACAGGTAAAAAATATACACAGTGGTAGACTAATGAAAAATGGAAGGGATGACATAACATTAAAATGCCACAAACGTCAGAGCGCTTTAGTGCTGCCTACGTAAAGAGCCAAATCCCTTCATTGTATGTTTTTCTTTCATCCGGCCATTTTTTTGTTGTAGAAGTGGTCATAACAACTTTGGATTGGGCTGATTCAATCCAAAACTGAAAGTTATAGTGTCCTTTATAAGAGTTAATAGAGACTCTTGGCAACAAGCCTCATCTACTATCCGGTTTTGCTATATACACCCCTTATAACCAGGAGCATTCCAAGGCTCATTTCATTGGAGTGGGGGGGGGTGATATTAGTAAATTTTATTGATTCGCTACCTGATTTATGCCGATTTTTCTGCAGAAATCAAGAAGTTTGCTAAATTTCGGCCGATTTTGCAAAACTTCTGCCTAAATTTTCGCCTTCAGTAAAAATTTTACCAAATGCCCAAAAGGTCGGGGGGGGGGGGGGCGAAAATAGTTAAAAGGTCCAATAGATACGCCCCCGATGACGTCACAGTCTCTGCAACCCGAGGGCAAGCGCTGTAAAAAATACAAATTACTAATTAGTTTAGCCAGTGAGTTGTCACATGGGAATTGTGGTAAAATGAGGCTTGTTTCATTTGTCAATTTTTATCCAATCAGTTTGAAATTATATCCAAAAGGCCTTAGGACAAGAGGAAAGTAAAGTCCAAAAAATTGTTCTGTAGCTGTCCCCTCCCCCTACAAAAAAAGTGCCTCTGTTGATTTAACCATGCCACTTTTCTGTTCACCTCTCATGCCGCCTCATAATGGCTTAAAATCCGCAAACTTTTAGGTGGATCGGATGCATAGTATTTTCCTCTCATGCCATCTCCCAAGGCAAAGTTTTAAATCACAACACTCGCTGAATGATTTAAGTTGATCCCAAGATGATTCCCGAAAAACTGCAGATACAATATTCTTGTAAACTAGGTACATTCAGCAAGTTTTGATTTACCTTGCTAAATCACTGTGAACAAATCCTAAAGAATATTTTTCCAGAGCCGATTTGACCACCAAGACCAAACATGCCCGCCATTTCTCCTAAAGACTATCTGTGAACAATAGATATAATTTACACAATTTAGGGCCATTACCCCTGGGAGTGTAGAGATTTGTCGATTCCGGAAGCATAATAATTATAATTTTTACTTTTATGGACAAATGGGCCGTTTCAAAATTTTTATCCGATACCATTCTGGCTACTGGGATTTTCATGGTTAAAAAAAAGCAGGGTTTGTCGATTCCGGAAGCATACTAATTATAATTTTTGCTTTTCTGGACAAATGAGCCGTCTCAAAATTTTGATCCGATATCATTGTAGCTACTGGGATTTTCAGGGGTAAAAAAAGCAGGGGATCACTTTCACAACAACTTCTAATTTTCTGTCGAATGAGCACCCTCCCAAACTTCTATGGCTATCCCTTCCATACTAAGAGGCCGGAAAGGAAAAATAATAATTGGGAGGTAAATCACTCTTTACTAAGTCAGCTATAGTGCATTGACTGTGATATTGCGGTGTAGGAGGCTTGGAGGGGGTCAGAGTGATACTGAGGTTTACACTCCACTTGCAATACGAAATAACCTGCACAAACTAAAACTTATATGGTTGTCTCCTTATAACCAATAGCAAATCCTCCCTGGAACAATATTACTCAACCACCACTTCAATTCTCCTCGCTTAGAGTTAGAATGGAGGAGGGGGTATCCCACAGGGGGTATCCATACGTTTATCTTAAACGCACAAGAAAATTTACATTTTGACTGCTTGAATCAAGGACACAAACGAAAAGTGTAGCCTATGAGCGTGGCTTGTCCCTTTGATTTTATGGCAAGTGGTGACCATACCGACCAAGGCCATAACTGCGCCGCTCTCAACAATCAATGAACTGTTAACAAATTGTGAAAAAAAAGCAGAAAACGCAATCTGACTGGGTGTCTGGGCTTGTGAATGAGTCACTGTCTAGCTGATTTTTTCTGTCTATCTTGATTATCTGACTTATTCCTTTAAGACGTAATAAAAGACGAAAAAAAGGAACAAAGGAAGGAATAAACTTAGAGTAACTTATAAAACAACGAAAGGACGCTTAACTGATAAATGGGGCTAGGAGCCACACACCTTCCCCCTAAGAAAATTTGCCACTACCGCGCTGCGTGGATCAGAATCCCACTATTTGCAATAAAATGGACAATAAATGACAATAAAATATCATTAGTATCCTTTCAACAGGTCCGAGCGGTCCCATAGTGAATCATTCCGAGCGGGCCCATATAATATCAATTCCGAGCGGGTCTATATCCTAATAGTATTATTGCTATAACAGTTTATATGAGAGCCCTATACCACCATTCCTATGAGAGCCCTATTCCTATAAGCGTCCTATCCTAACATTCCTATGACACCCCTATACAATACAAGTGCAGCCATATTGGAATTACCAATCCCCTATATCCTCTCTCTGCTTATAACGACAAACATACTCTACGAGACTCAGTTCAGTTCCCAACTTCCCATTGAGTCTTTGCCAAGTGAGGATCAAATTCTTACGTATTTTTTATTGAAATAGTGCGAGCATAAAACCACCGCTTAACTTGGACTTAGTATTTAGCTACACTTCTATCAGCTTGGTTTGAAAAATTTTTGTCTATGCTGTGCTATTTTTTTTCGGCGGGGCTCAATTAACCAGTTCAATGGCACTCACTAAAGATCATTTTGATAGAAGAATGGACCAAATGTCGGACTTGATCAAGAAGCTAGAAGATGATAATAAAGTGCTTAAATTAGAGAATAAAAACCTTCGCGCCAAGGTTCATCGTGGTTGCAGCGGCAGCTGCAACCCCGTAAAGAGAGAACCACAGCCCATAGTAATCAAAAGTTGAAATACGTGTTTTCAACAAAAATGAGATCATTGGTCAGTAATTTTGGATGAAAAGGATATAAATATTGCTTTTCGAACATTTCATGAAATAGTTATTAATAAGTTTAAAAAAAATGCTAAGAAATGTATACACGATGTTCAAGAGAAGATTCTTCAAGAAGACCTTGGATTTCGTTTGGTTTATTAAAATGTGTTAATGAAAGAATGCGCTTATGGCTCCGTTCTAAGAAACATCCATCAATAAATACATTAAATGAGTACAACCCATATACAATTATATTGAATATGGTTCTAAGAAAAGGTAAAGAGAATTGTTATTGTAAAAAATTTGGTGATTGTGGTGATAATGGACAAAAAGTTTGGAATTTAATAAAAAGGGTCATTAACCCAAATTCTACGGGATCTTCTATGCCTACTAAACTTTAATGTGAAGGTCAGGAAGTAAGTGATAGTTTGGAGGTGGCACGGGTTTTAACAGAGTTTTTTTGGTGGGATAGATGAAGAAACAATTAATACAGTACCCAAGAGTAATAAGAAGTTCAGATTTTCTACCACCTCATGCACTGGATCAACGGGTTTTATTACGGGTTTTAAAACCTAGGGTTGTCCCACCTTTTGAAGGTGGAGATCCTCTTACTGTTACAAATTATAGACCTATATCACTGCTTTCAGTCTTTTCTAAAATGTTTGAAAAACCAGTCTACACTCAGCTATATAGGTTTCTGGCTAAGAAAGGATTTTTTAATGACAGATAATTTGGATTCAGACCTTGGCATCCCACAGAAGACCCGCTTTCATCTCTAACACTGTTTATTAATAAAATGATGGATAAAGGCAAAATTCCTGCAGTGGTTTTGATTGACTTAAAACAAGCTTTCGATTGTATGGTTCATAAAATTCTATTGGGAAAATTAAATCATGTTGGTATTCTTGGCAATTTACTATCATGGTTCAGGAGTTACCTTAACAAAAGAAAGATCTTTATAGGTAATGATGAGTTAAGTGCTACTGGGATTAATTGTGGCGTACCACAAGGTTCAACACTTGGGCCACTCTTATTTATTATTCTTATCAATGATATACAGTTTATATTGCATGGACCACCAAACAGCTGTTGCTTCTTCTGTGCTATTAATTTACCTTTTGAGGGAGAATTGTCTGGTAATAACCTGGTGCAAAGGTTTACTGATGATACAGCGATTGGAATAGCTGATGATGATTTTTCTTCAATTTACAATAAACTTCAATTAGCTATTGAGCAAGTTTATGATTGGATGGATGCCAATAAGCTAGTGATCAATGTGCTTAAATCACAAATTTTGATTAGGCGCGAACAGCAAAATCCCATCCAGATGTTGGGGGGCTATCAACATCGAGAGGCGTGATCAGCAGACCTGAGACAGGTTTCACTAAATGGTTCTGGCTTTTGCTTGATGAAAATCTTTCTTTCAAACATCATGTGAATGCTGTATATTTGAAAGTTTCAAGGAATTTCGGTATGATTTAAAAACTTAAACATTTTTTCCCCAGAGAAATTTTACGTCTGCTATATTTTTCACTGATCCAATGCCATCTTAAATATTGTTCAATAGTTTGGATGTCAACATTTAAAATTCATACTGAAAGATTGAAAAAAATTAATGATAACACTCTTCTACTTATAGGAGGTGGGGATATAAAATCAACAGATAATTTACATAAAATTGCTTGTTCTATGTCTGCGTACCGATTTCATCATGGCCTTTTACCTGAGTGTCTTACTAATTTGTTCCAAAATATTTCAAATCTCCATAGTGTAAATATTAGTTTTAAAGATCAACTTAACCTTCTTCCTACACCTTGCATAAGATCCGATTTTTCTATTGATATAGTGCGCTCTAGGGTGTGGAATGTGTTGCCTAAAAATTTAAAAGAGAATAGGTCAATGGGATCATTCAAATTTGCGATACAAAAGTGTTTTGGGTCTTTGGGTCGATTTCTTTTCCTTGGGGGAGGGAGGGGGAATGGGTTAGGGAAAGGTTTGAAGGGTAGTTAAAGATAGGTTAAAGGGAATTATGTTGTTTTGGGTTCGTTTCCTTTTATTTCCTTTTATTAATTTGGATGATTTTGGTAGCTGGGTCTCATTTTTTGTAGTTTGGAGTGGATGGATTTAAATGCTCACGTAAACTCCAGCAATTTATGTTACCTTAACAGGCTATGGCCAAGAGGAAATGTGTTTAGTATTTTAAAGTGTTTACTTAATGATTGTATCTTTTTTGTGTGAATTTTTTTACATTTTTATTAAATCTATTAATAATAAAAATGAATTGAATTTAATTGAAGAACCCACACAAGACATCATTTCAAGCACACACATCTGGTCTTATCGTACTTCCGCTTTGAACAGCGGTGGTGAAAAAATTCATATGACAGTCAGCCGTTGTTATAAGAGAAAAACACCGTCCAAATTATTGTATGCAGTTCAAGAGGGCCCATGGAGACATCAAGTCTGTCGAGCATCTGGTATTACGTTATCACACCCAGAGTGATAAGGAATTTTCGGAATTGAATTTCTTCTGTACAGTGCATTTTAAGCGGCATTATTGTTATCTCAGCCAAATATGTTGATATATAAGAATGCTCGTCTTGGTTATGCTTAGTAGATGGAGCGAACTATGAAATTTATGTTTGAAGTAGGAATCGAACGTGAGACAAATGATTTCCTATGGTAAAAGAAAGACACGTTACTCGACTGATCCAACAAGCCATTGAAAATATGATGATTTTAGAAATACATTCTAAGGCATCCAATGTGTTGTTTCCAGGAAGTTGGCCAACTGATGTTAAGCGTTACAATATCGTAAAAAGTTATTTTCACACTCGATTCATCAATTGAACTTTGGGTAAGTGATCTGTTTCAGGGCACCATTTGTGGCATCGTGATTAGAATACGCATATCACGATGATTTGAGATGCATACTAAACAGACATATTCTTTTGACGGTTAATGAAACATGTTTCTATTTCCAAAAATTGTAATACGTCCGATCACACCCATTGAATTTATATTGAAACTATGGTATATGTGTTTGTATAGCATATATGATCTTTGGTTTCAAATAACCCCGCTCCCTACTAACCATTCTTTAACTATTGAATGCAATCTATGACATATTTTTGAAATTGGACCTTCAAGGGACGGTAAAGAACAATATGAAGACTAAAAAATGCAAAAAAACTGCCATCGGGTAATTTGCGAGCTTAGCCATTGAGGCGATTCTTAGCCATTTTTGATTCTGAACATTTATTTGGCATAAATTTGTTTATCTTTTTTTGCAAGTCTTAAAATCACATCAAATATTTCTAGCAAAAAAACCACCCGTGATATTTTAAAAGTACAAAATGAGGATGGTATAAGTATGTCAGTCGCAATTTTTTCTATTATAAAAATATTGTTTGTACTGAAATTTGTTTTTTTTACACAGATGTTCTTCTCAACTTTTTTCCATGTCGTAAAATCACATCAAATATACATCTAGCAAAAAAAACCTGTGATATTTTAATAGTACGAAATGAGGATGATATAAATACGTCAGTCGTGATTTTTCTATTAGAGAAATAATGTTTGTAGTGACGTTTTTAACATTATTTTCAAATTTTTTCCATGTCTTAAAATCACATCAAATATACTTCTAGCAAAAATATCACCTGCGATAATTTAAAAGAACAAAATGAGGAGAATATGTCATTCGTTATTTTTTCTATTAGAAAAATAATGTTTTTAGTTTAGAGTTTTAGTTTAGATCTTTAGTTTAGAATTTTAGTTTAGAGATTTATTTTAGAGTTTTAGTTTAGATTTAGCATAGATTTTTAGTTTAGATTTATATTTTAGTTTTAGTTTAGAGTTTAAGTTTTGTTTTAGTTTAGAGTTTTAGTTTAGAGTTTTAGTTCAAAGTTTTAGTTTAGATTTAGTTTAGTTTTAGTTTAGATTTAGTTTAGTTTTAGTTTAGAGCTTTAGTTTAGTTTTATTTTAGTGTTTTAGTTTAGACTTTTAGTTTAGAGTTTTGTTTAGTTTTAGTTCAGTTTTAGGTTAGAGTTTTAGTTTAGAGTTTTAGCTTAGATTTGTAATTTAGTTTTAGTTTAGAGTTTTAGTTTGAAGCTTTAATTTAGTGCTAGTTTCGAGTCTTAGTTTCGAGTTTTAGTTTAGTTATAGTTTAGAATTTTAGCTTAGAGTTTTAGTCTAGAGTTTTAGTATAGAGCTTTAGAGTTTTAGTTCAGAGTTTTAGTTTGGAGTTTTAGCTTAGATTTTAATTTAGAGTTTTAGTTTAAGATTTTAGTTTAGAGTTTAGCATAAAGTTTTAGTTTAGAGTTATAGTTTAGAGTTTTAGTTTAGAGTTTTAGCTTAGAGTTTCAGTTTAGTCTTAGTTTAGAATTTTAGTTTAGAGTTTTAGTTTAGAGTTTAAGTATGGATCCAAGAGACGATAAAACAATATAATTTTATATTCTAGTTACCAAAACTTCCAAACACTGAGAAAAATCTTAGAAAACCATAGGTTTTAAGGTATGCTTGGAACTAAGACACATGGGTCCAAGAGATGAAAATTTTTATTTCATGCTCTTGATATTTTAACTTCTAAATAAAGAAAAATCTTAATTTGACCTGAGGCACATGGATCCAAAAGACGAAAAACATTGAATTCTACTTCCTTGGTACCAAAACTTCCAAATATAAAGTAAAAACTTAATTGAACCTAAGGTGAATGGATCCAAGAGACGAACATTTTAATTTCATGTTCTTCGTATCAAAACTTCCGAAATATAAAGAAGAATTTAATTCGATACAAGGATCCAAGACATGGATCCAAGACAGGAAAAAAAACATGAATCAACATGGATACAAGATACGAAAAAAATTTTAATTTGATGTCCTTGATGCCAAAATTGCCAAATATAAAGAAAAATCTTAATTGGACCTAAGGCACATAAATTACTTCCAATGTAAGACTTCCAAATTGAAAGAAAAATCTTAAGTAGACCAAAGACACATGGATCCAAGAAACGAAAAACCTTTATTTTGTTTCATTACTACCAAAACAACCAAATACTAAAAAAAACTTAATGCAACCCAAGGCAAATGGATCCGAGACACGAAAAAACATTTTAAGTCCATGTCCTTGATACCAAAACTTCCAAATATGAACAAAAATATTAGTTCGACCTAAGGCACATGGATCCAAGAGACGAAAAAACATTTTAATTTCTTGTCCTTGGTGCCAAAATTTCCAAATATAAAGAAAGATCTTAGAAAACCACAGTTTTTGGGCGTGATTGGACCTAAGATATGGGTTCAATTGATAAAATCTTTTTAATATCATATCCTTGGTACCAAAACATCCAAATATAATGAAAAATCACAATTGGACCTAATGCACATAGATAAAAGACACGAGAAACTTCTTAATTGCATGTCCTTGGTACCAAAACTTGGTACCAAATATAAAGAAAAATCCTAATTCGACCTAAGTCATATCTAAGACACATGGGTGCAAGAGGTGAAAAACTTATTTAATGTCATGTCCTTGGTACCAAAACTTCGAAATATAAAGAAAAATATTTATTGGACTTGAGACAGATGGTTCCAAGAGACAAAAAACTTTTTAATTTCATGCCCTAGGTACCACATTTTCCAAATATACAGAAAAATTTTAATTCGACCTGAGATATATTAATCTAAGAGACAAAAAACATTTTTATTTCGTATCCCCGGTAGCAAAACTTCCAAATATAAAGAAAAATGTTAATTGAACCTAAGATATATGGATCTAAGAGAAGAAAAAACACTTTAATTTCATCTCCTTGGTAGCAAAACTTCCAAATATAAAGAGAAATCTTAGAAAACTACAGTTTTTAGGTATGATTGTACCTAAGACACAAGGATCCAAGAGATGAAAAACTTTAATTTCATGTCTTTGAGACCAGAAATTTTTATAAAGAAAAATCTTAACTAGACCTAAGGCACATGGATCCAAGAGTCAATAAACTTTTTAATCTCATGTCATTGGTACCAAAACTTCCAAACATAAAGTAAAATCTTAATTCGAGCTAAGGCACAAGGAATCAAGAGACAAAAAAGAGTTTTAATTTCATGTCCTTGGTACCAAAACATTCAAATATTATGAAAGATTTTAATATGACCTAAAGTACCTGGATCCAAGATACAAATTTTTTTTTTAATTTCATGTCGTTGGTAGCAAAACTTCCCATGAACTATCATATTTATTCGATAAAGTTATTGATGGCAACTAATTTTTAATTAGGTTCGTTTGGGCTCAGTAAACGTGCGCACACGCTTACTGAGCCCAAAGGAACCTAAATCAAACTCAGTTGACATAATATAACCTAAGTGAAAAATCAGTTGTGGTTATGTAATATAACCTGTTATATAATGTGTTTTTAATGTAACATAATGTAACCTAAGGAAAAAATAGTTCAAGAATAGGTAGTGGGGAAGGGTGTTTTTTAAAACTAAAGATGATATGTGATATACAAACACATATAACTTCAATATAAATATAGTTTCAATATAAAAATATAGTTTCAATATAAAATTCAATGGGTGTGATCGGACGTATTACAATTTTTGGAGATCGAAACATGTTTCATTAATCATCAAAAGAATATGCATGTCCAGTATGCATCTCAAATCATGGTGGTACGCATATTCTCAGGATGATGCCAAGAATGGGGGCCGGAAACAGATCACTGTTAACACTTACCAAAAACTACAATTCATAAATAGATTATGCAAATAACTTGTTACGATATTGTGACATTTAAAATTAGTTGGCCAACGTCGTAGAAACAAATTATAGAATGCCTTAGAATGTATTTCTAAAATCATATTATTTTCAATGGCTTGCTGGCTCAGTCGATTAACGTGTCATTCTTTTGCCGTAGGAAATTATTGGTGTCACGTTCGATTCCTAGATCAAACACATATTTCATAGTTCGCTTCATCTACTGAAAATAACCTGGACGGGCATTCTTTTATATCAACATATTTGGCTGAGATAACAATAGGGTCGTTTAAAATGTATTTTAAAGAAGAAATTCAATTCCAACAATTCCCTATCGTTCTGAATGTGATAATGTTATACCAGATGCTCGACAGCCTTGATGTCTCCATTGGCCCTCTTAAATTGCATACAATAATTTAGACGGTCTTTTTACTTATAACACCTGCTGACTTTAATAGGAATGTTGGACACCGCTTGTCAAAGTGAAATTACGATAAGACCAGATGTGCGCGCTTGAAATGATGTCCTATTTGGGCGCTTAAAGTATTAGCATTCTTTTCCATTTCATTTTTTCCAAGGAAATGATAGATCTCGTTGAGTATGTGTATCATTAAAAGCAGAGAGAGGATATTAGGAATTGGTAACCCCAATATGGATGTGTTTCTATGGTATAGGGATGTCACAGGAATGTTGGGATAAGGTGCTCATAGGAATGGGGCTATCATAGCACTGGTGGGATAAGGCTCTCATAGAAAATGTTATAGCAATAATACTATTGGGATATAGGCCCGCTCGGAATGATATTTTGTGGGACCGCACGGAATGATTGACTATGGGCCTGCTTGGACCTGTTGAAGGGATAATACTAATATTTTAAAGTTACCAATTGAATATTTTATAATATTTTAAAATTATAAAAACTATCTCAGGGGGAAGGTGTTGGGATCCTGGCCCCATTTGTCAGTTAAACGTCCTTTCGTTGTTTTATAAGTTCCTCTAAGTTTATTCCTTTTTCCCCTTTTTCATGTCTTTTTTACGTCTTGGAGGAATAAGTCAGTTAATCAAGATAGATGGAAAAAAATCATTTAGACAGTGACTCATTTAGAAGCCCAAGTACCCAGTGAGATAGATCAGTGAGATAACAATAGGGTCACTTAAAATGCATTGTAGAAAAGAAATTCAATTCCGAGAATTCTTTATCGTTGCTGATATGATAACGTAATATCAGATGCTCGACAGACTTGATGTCTTCATGGGTTCGCTTAAATTGCATACAATAACTTGGACGGTCTTATTCTCTTATAAGACCTGCTGGCTGTCATAGGAATGTTAGGAACCGTTTGTCAAAGCAGAAGTACTATAAGACCAGATTTGTGCACTTGAAATGATGTCCTATGTGGGTGCTTAAAGTAGTAGCATTCTTTCGTCAAGAAAAACTGTTTCCAAGGAAACGATAGATCTCTTAGAGTATGTGTGTCGTTAAAAGCAGAGAGAGGATATGAGGGATTGGTAACTCCAATATGGCTGCGCTTGTATTGCATAGGGCTGTCATAGGAATGTTAAAATAGGCCGCTCAGAGGAATGTGGCTCTCAAAGGAATGATGGGGTAGGGCTCTCATAAAAACTGTTATAGTAATACTAATCCCAATGTGCTATTAGAGTTGCTAGTCTTTCTATGAGACCTAAAATTTTTCCATAAACAATATATTCTCAAAGAAACCATCTAATTGATAAAAACAAGCGCCCTTTAAAAATGGTATTATCTGATTCCGGGGCGGTAAGGAAAATTCTTGGACTTGCCAGATATTCTTTTCTGTAGCATAGCCACGAAAAAGAGAGTTTTGACATTATTCCAGAAACATTATTTTCTCGTCGAAACCATTCAATTTATACAACAAGAGCCCTATACATATGGCGTTATCTCAACTTCCGGGATGATAAGGAAATTTCTGAAAGCACTATTATCTGAGTTTCGTTTGGCAAGTATGTTGTTCAGTGATTGAAGAGAGTTTGAAGTGACATGATGTGTAATAAACTAAATTTTAATATGGATTATAATATACAATTGGTAGAGATATTTTTGTGCTCTAATGAAATCTAGGTGAATATTGATTATTGATAATTGATTATGACTACAACTGGCCAGGTATAATTTTGCTAATGTAATGATCTTCAGCATATCTTTAGTGGATTAAGATCAAGAAGAAGGTTCAACGGTGATTCCGCCAATGCTGCCGACTACATAACCAAATTTATAGATGGTATTATTGTTAAATACTGTTATAGATAGTGACATTTTTTTCCCAACGATACATTGTTTAGCTTCTAAGTATTTTTCCATTGATTTTATGAAATTTATGTCGGATGTATAAATCGAACGTGAGACCCATGATTTCCAATTGTAAAAAAACGATAAGTTACTTGACTGAGCCAGAAAGTCATTGATGAATTTATCTTCTTAGAAATAAATTCTAAGAAAATAAATTAATTGTTTCCAGGAAGTTGGCCAACTGTTGTTAAGCCGCACTGCATCGTAACAAGCTATATGCGCAATCAATTTTGCAATTGAATTTCGGCAAGTGTTAACAGTGATTTGTTTCCAGGCACCTTTTTCTTGGAATCATTTTAAGAATATGCATAGAACGGTAATTTGAGATGATTACTTGATAGCTAATCAAACTTGTTTCCATCTTTGGTTTATAAACAGACATTTACAATTCCTTTTAGTTACCGAATTATATGTATATCATCTTTAGTTATAAAAACCCCTCCCTTCTAGCCATTCTTGAGCTAGTGAATTGAATCCGTGGAATATTTTGAGCCTGGATCTTCAGGGGACGGTAAAGACCAACATGAAAACTAAAAATCACATGAACACTGCCCTTGGGGGGTTTACATGCTTAGCGCTTGAGGTGAATCTTAATTATTTTTTATTTTGAACGTTTTTTCTTACTCAGGCATTTCTTCAACTGTTTTTACATGTCTTAAAATGACATAAAATATACTTATAACAAAACAAATTCGCTTATGATATTTTCGAAATATGAAATGCTTTTTATAGTTAGAGACATATGAAATGAAAATTCATCGAGATTTAGTCAAACCAGCCAATGATTTTAGTCAAGCTCACAATTGGTATACTTGAGTCCGAAATAGATAAATTAGCTTTTTACCACAATCTGAGAAAAATGAATCGGATTCTTTTTAGAATTAGAGACATATGAAGTGAGAATTTATCAAGACTCAGTCAAACACAGACACTACTATCAAGTCACAAGGGGATATACTAGAGTCAGAAATCGACGAATTACATTTTTTGCCAAAATCTGACAGAGATTAATCAAATTCTGTTTAAAGTTAGAGACATATGTAACGGGAATTCATCAAAATTCAGTCAAACACAGACACTACTAACAGCTCACAAGTGGTATACTAGAGCTTAAAATAGATTAATTAGATTTTTACCATAGTCTGAGAGAGATAAATCAAATGTATTTTAGAGTTAGAGACCTATGAAGCAAGAATCTATCAAGGTTCAGTCAGACATATATATAACTACCAGCTCACGAGTGATATACTAGGGTCTGAATTAGGTGATTTAGGTTTTTACTACAGTCTGAGAGAGATTAATCGAATTCTTTTTAGAGTTAGAGACATATGAAAAGGGAATTTCTCAAGATTCAGTCAAACACAGACACTACCACCAGCCCACAAGGGTAGACTAGAGTCTAAAATAGATGAATTAGGTGTTAACCAAAGTCTAAGAGAGACGAATCGGATTCTTTGTAAAGTTAGAGACATATGATGTGGGAATTTATCAAGATTCAGTAAAAAAATACTACTATCAGCTCACAAGTGATATACTATAGTCAGTAGTAGATGAATTAGATTTTTACCGTAGTCTGAGAGAGATGAATTGGATTCTTTTTAGAGTTAGAGACATATGAGATGGGAATTTTTTCAAGATTCAGTCAAACACAGACACTACTACTAGGTCACAAGTGACATATTGGACTCTGAACTTTGGGTTCAGAGTCTGGGTTCAGAGTTTGGACTTTGGGTTTTTACCAAAGTTTGAGAGAGATGAATCGAAATATTTTTAGAATTAGAGACATAAGAAGTGGCAATTTATCAAGATTCAGTGAGACACAGACTCTACTACCAGCTCTCAAGTCATATACTAGAGTCTGAAATAGTTGAATTAGGTTTTGGCCAAAGTCTGAGAGAGATGAATCACATTCTTTTAAGAGTTAGAAACATATAAAGTGGGACTTTATCAAGATTCAATCAAACATAGTCACTACTATAAGCTTACCAGGGGATATAAAAGACTCTGAAATGGATAAATTAGGTTTTTACCAAAGTCTGAGAGAGATAAATCGAATTCTTTTTAGATTTAGAGACATATGAAGTGGATATTTATCAAGATTCAGTCAAGGACAGAGACTATTTTCAGCTCACGAGTGGTATCAAGAGTCTGAAATATATGAATTAGGTTTTACCATATTCTGAGAGAGATGAATAGGATTCATTTTAGAGTTAGAGATATAGTAACTTAGAATCTATCAAGATTTAGTAAGACACAGACAATAGTATCAGATCACAAGTGGTATATTAGAGTCTGAAATAGGTGAATTAGGTTATTAACATAGGCTGAGAGAGATGAATATGATTCTTTTTTAGAGTTAGTGAGATATGAAGTGGGAATTTATCAAGATTCAGTAAGACGCAGACACTACTACCAGCTCAAATGCGGTATACTAGAGTCTGAAATATGTGAAATAGGTTTTTACAAAAGTCCTAGAAAGATGAATCGGATTCTTTTTAGAGTTAGAGAAATATAATGTGGTAACACACAACTGATTGCAGCACAACTGATATTTTGCCTGCACTCCGGGTACCTACAGCCAACCTACAACCACTTCTTTTTTCAAATAATAGCATTCAACCTAGGTTCACTTAGGTTGACTTAGCGTGGTGTGCCACGCTAAGTGAAACTAAATGAACCTTACTTGAGTGCAGTTATTTCCCACTTCAAATTCCCACTGTATGTGTCTCTAACTCTAAAAAGAGTCCGATTCATTTTTCTCAAACTTGACTAAAAAACCTAATTCACCTATTTCAGACTCTAGTATATCACTCAAGAGCTGATAGAAATGTATGTATTTCACTGAATCTTGATAAATTCCTGCTTCATATTTCTCTAACACTAACAAGAATTCAATTCATCTCTTTCAGACTATGGTAAAAAGCTTTGTCACCTATTTCAGCCTCTAGTATATCACTTGGGAGCTGATAGCAGTGTCGGTGTTTGACCGAATGTTGATAAATTCTCACTTCGTATGTTTCTAACTCTAAGAAGAATTCGAGTCATCTCTCTCTCACACTATGATAAAAATCTAATTTACCTATTTCAGACTCTAGTAAACGACTTGTGAGCTCATAGTAGTGTCTGTGCTTGAGTGAATCTCTATAAATTCCAACTTCACATGTCTCTAGGTCTATAAAAGAATTCGATTCATCTCTCTCAGACTACGGTAAAAAACCTAATTCATCCATTTGAGACTCTAGTTTATCCTCTTGTGAGCTCATAGTAATGACTATGTTTGACTGAATCTTGATAAATTCCTACTTCATATTCCTATAACTCTAAAAAGATTCCAATTCATCTCTCTCAGACTATGGTAAAAACCTAATTCGTCTATTTCAGACTCTAGTATCCCAATTTTAAGCTGATAGTTGTGTCTGTGTTTGACTGAATCTTGATAAATTCCAACTTCTTATGTCTCTAACTCTAAAAGAATTTCGTATTTCGAAAATATCACAAGTGAATTTCTTTTGTTGTAAGTACATTTAATGTCAATTAAAGACATGTAAAACAAAGTTGAAAAAATTTCTAAGTTAAAAAAATGTTCAGAATAAAAAACAATCAAAATTTGCCTGAAGGGCTAAGCATATAAACCCCCCGGAGGCAGTTTTTATGCACTTTTTAGTTTTCATATTGTTCTTTACTGTCCCCTAAAGGTTCAGGTTCAAAATATTTTACGGATTGAATTCACTTGCTCAAGAATGGCTAGTAGTGAGGATTTTTTAACTAATATGATATACATACAATACGGTAGCTAAAGGGGGATCATAAATGTCTATTTATGAACCAAAACCATATGGAAACAATTTTTGGAGATCGAAAAAAGTTTCATTGACCATCAAATAATATTCCTGTCAAGCAAGCATCTCAAGTCACCGTGGTATGCATATTCTCGGGATGATGCCAAAAAAACTGCTCGAAAGCAGACCACTGATAATACTTGCCGAAAATCCAATTAAGAAATCGATTGCACAAATAAATTGCTACGATGAAGTGACGCTTAACAACAGTTGGCCAACGTCCCGGAAACAGTACATTGATTGTCTTTGAATATATTTCTAAGAAGATAATGTCATAAATGACATGTTGGCTCAGTCGAGTAACGTGTCGTTGTTTTACCGTAGAAAGTCAAGGGTCTCACAATCGATTCATACATCAGACATAAATTTCACAAAATCAATGAAAACTGCTTAGAAGCTAAAAAATGTATCGTTGGAAAAGAAAACATGTCACCATCTATAACTGTAGTTAACAATAACGTCATCTATGACTTTTGTTATGTAGTCGGTAGCTTTGGGGGAATCAACGTTAAATTTTCTTCTTGATCTTAATCCAATAAGGATGTACTCAAAACCATTATATTACAAAAATGGTACCTGGCGGGTTGTAGTCATCATCACTTATTAAAAATCAATAAGCCATAATTATCTCAATAACATTAGAGTACAAAAAGATATCTACCAGTTGTATATTAGAGAATCCATTTTAAAACTTTGTTTAGTAGACATCATGTCACTTCAAACTCTTCAATTATTGAATAACATACTTGTCAAACGAAACTCAAATAATAGTGCTTCCAGAAATTTCTTTATCGTCCCGGAAGTTAAGATAACACAATCTGTATAGGGCTCTTGTTGTATCAATCGAATAGTTTTACCGAGAAAATATAGTTTCCCAAATAATGTTAAGACTCTCTTACCCCTTGTATTCGTGCCGAAGTTACAGAAAAGAATGTCTGGCAATTCCAAGAATTTTCCTTATCACCCCGAAAGTTTAGATATCACTATGTTTATTGAGATTTTGTTGTATCAATTGGATGGCTTCGTTGAGAATATACTATTTCCGGAAAAATATTAGGTCTCATAGAGGGACTAGCAACTCCATTAGTATATTGGGATACAGGCACACTCAGAATGATATGTTATGGGCCCACTCGGAATGATTGGTATGGACCTGCTCAGACCTGTTGAAGGGATAATACTAATATTTAAAAATAGGAAATCTACACAAAATTTCAATTGAACCTTCTGGCCTTCTATCCCTGATCAATGTCCATCTGTGGCTACTAATTAGTTTGGCCCAAGATCCACTGCCATCTAACTTGTCTGTAGAGCGATTGGAATAAGGGGCTGAATCCGGGTTTGGGATTTTGAAGAAGGGAATCCACAATAAAAGAGGAAAATAATTTTGCTATATTGTGATGACATTTTTGAGCTTGGCCTGAGGGGAATTCGTTCACCCAACAACTCTCCAGCAAAATGGAAAAACCAAAAAAGAGACAAAAACCCTATGGATTCTGGGTCATGGCTTATCGGGAATTCAGAGCAAAGTTAATTAAGAAACTTTCTCGTCTTTTCGAATTTACATTTGAGAGAAACAAAGAATAGGGCGCTGATAAAGGGGACAGTACCATGGTGTCGAGAGGGGTTAGCTACATTACCCTTTTTATCTCCAACGGTAGAAACGCGTCCACATTTGAATAAAAAAAATTTGTCCCATGGCACAGTTAAAAAATACTCGTGGTAAAAGATGTAAAGTGTCGTGGGAATGATTGAAGTACAGAAAAAAGGGATTAAATCTAAAAAAATTTAATAATTTTTTCAAGGCCTCACCCTATGAGATTATCAAATTAGAAACAACTGTCGATTTAGGGTGAAAATGGCATATTTGACTATAGCAAAGAGGATTTGGGAGGGGGAGAATAGGTATGACCTGGCAATGAGGTAAAGTATCTCCCAGAGACCATAGTTTGGGAAGGCTAGTTATTGGCTGAAGGAACTGACTATCATCTCTGATCCCCTAAAAGGAACTCTTCTACCCCCCTCCTGACCAACCAGGGCCCAGTGTCTTAGAAAGTTGATAGGACAGACCTCAAACCTTTCCCCAGACTCTTCCAATTCAACCTCAGCTTCAATGCTACCAGACTTTTACAAGATCTATTGTAGTCTTTCTAGTTCCTTGAAATGGTGCTCTCTGTTAGCGAAGCTTGACTTTGGAAGAACTTTTTTCTCTTATAGTTTTTCTCAAATTTTTAGTCAAGCAAAGCAAGTTCTAAGCAAATGGAAGTTGGACGCTGGTGTCTTCTACTTCAGACTTAATTTTCAAATCCCAGCTTTGTTTTGCAGCTCTTGTATCTCCTTTGCTTCTGTTTAATTTGCCGAAAAAATAAGTAAATCGTCACTGAATGGGGGCTAAATTTTCACAATGAATTTTTCATATTGAACTCTGTTTTGTCAAACTTTTCAAGGAAAAGCACACAACCTAAATTTATTTTTAACCTTCTCTGGTCCGCTGAGTGCCCCATGTCAGTGCCTACTTGTCAAAGAATCATCTTGGCAATTCAAAGTGAGAGGCAATTCAATATCAGCAAAAATTTCATTCGGAACTGGTATATTAAGTTTCTGATTTTCTGGAGAGGATATCCTACTCATATGCCTCAGTAACTCTCTTACGGAATGCTATGCCTACTCTAGTTGTCAACGAAGTAGCATGTGTTTTCTTCCTTGGACAAGATGGCCTTAACGTTTCCGTTTCCTGAACACTCCTACGAAATGCGAAGTCTTGTCCCTTTTAAAATTTGAGTTTTGATGCGTCTCAATTTCCTGAAATTGACACGCTATGAAAATTATCCTGACGATACGATGGCCTATAATTTGGCTGTGATGAAAGATTAATCACCGAAATTACCTGACAAGCTTTTATTAATCCTTCCATGGTTTTCATAAAATGCTAGTGATATTTTTCATCCGCCTCCCTATGGACCTCTATTGCGCTCGTGTATTTATTTCAATTTATCTAGTAAAAATTTTTCAAAGCTGGCTATGCAAGAACTATAGCCTGAGAGTGAGTCACTACTCCTAGAGCTAGGTCGTCTCTGTGAATCGGCAAATTAGGCATTTTAATGTTCAAATGTCATCATGTTAATTAATACAAGGAATTAAAATCTCAACCAAATCTGGAAATACGTATTGTCTTTGTCCATAATTCAACTTCTAATTCAATCATAGGCAGCGCAATAGCGCTGCTTAAGTAAAGAACGATCTGAGCACAATGTATTATTAATTTTTTTTTCTTTTTTCTTATTCTCCATACCCGGGCACTTCGTATCGAAGGAGTTGTCGTAGAAACTTCGAAAAGGGCTCATTTGATTGGAAATTGGAGTGGCTAGTGCCCTTTTTAATAGTCAAAAGTCATTAGAGGGCATCTAGCCCCCCCCACGCCCATCATTCCCCAAACACATCCAATCAAAATTTTAAGATAACCATTTTGTTCAGCGTAGTTGATTTCCAGATAGAAAATATATTTTTTAGGACGACACTCCCCAGCAACCCTCGGGGCAAGGGTTTTAAGATATGCCTTGAGGGCATATAAGAACGATATTGGCACAATGTATCATTTTTTTTCCTTTAGAGTAAGGCACTTCATATGGAAGGAGTCATCATAGAAAGTTCAAAAGGGGCTTATTCGATTGGAAATCGAAAGTTCTAGTGGCCTTTTTAATAGTCGAAAGTGATTGGAGGGCAACTAGCCCCCCCCCAACGCTAATCATTCCCCCAAATACATCCAATCAAAATTTTGGGATAGCCATTTTGTTCAGCGTAGTGGATTTCCAAATAGAAAATATGTTTTTGAGGAGGACACTCCCCCACAACCCTCAGGGCGAGGGTTTTAAGTTATGCCCTGGGGCATTTAAGGTTTTTATAGAAGGCGTTGTCGTAGAAACTTCAAAAAAAATTCATTCGACTGGAAATTGAAAGGGCTAGTGCCCTTTTTTATAGTCGAAAGTGATTGGAGGGCAACTACCCCCCCCCCCACCCATACGGCCATCATTCCGCCTAACACATCCAATCAAAATTCTGAGATAGCCATTTTGTTCAGCGTAGTAGATTTCCAGATAGAAAATTTGTTTTAGAGGAGGACGCTCCCCCACAGCCCTCAGGGCAAGGGTTTTAAGTTATGCCCTGGGGGCATATAAGGTTTTATAGAAGGCGTTGTCGTAAAAACTTCAAAAAAGCTCATTCGATTGGAAATTCAAAGGACTTGTGTCCTTTTTAATAGTCGAAAGTCATTGGAGGGCAACTAGCCCCCCCCCCCACGCCCATCATTCCCCCAAACACATGCAATGACAATTTTGAGATAGCCATTTTGTTCAGCTTAGTTGATTTCCAGATAGAAAATATGTTTTTGAGGAGGACTCTCCCCCACAACCCTCAGGGCAAAGATTATAAATTATGCCCTGGGGGCATATAAGGTTTTGATTGAAATCTCTGTCGTAGAAACTTGAAAAAGGGCTCATTCGATATGAAATTCAAAGGGCTAGTACCCTTTTTAATAGTCGAAAGTGGTTTGAGGGCAATTAACCCACCCCCCTCTCATGCCAACCCTTTCCCCAAACACATCCAATCAAAATTTTTATATAGCCATTTTATTCAACGTAGTTGAAAGTTTCGGAAATTAGGTCTTTAAGGATTACAATCCCTCCCTCCACAGCCCTCAGGGCAAGGATTGTAAGTTACGCCCTGGGGGCATATAAAGTTTTATTGAAAGCCCTGTCCTAGAAACTTCAAAAGGGCTCATTCAATTGGAAATTGAAAGGGCTAGTGCCTTTTTTAATCCTTGAAAGTGATTGGAGAGCGACTAACGCCCCTCTCACGCTCACCATTTTCCAAAAGACATCCAATAAAAATTTTGAGATATACATTGTGTTCAAATTAGTTGAAAGTTTTGGAAATTGGGTCTTTTAGGATGATAACCCCCTCAGAGCCCTCAGTGCTAGTGTTGTAAGTTATGGTCTGGGGACATATAAAGTTTTTATTGAAAGTGTTGTCGTAGAAACTTCAAAAGGGCTTGTTCAATTGGAAATTGAAAGGGCTAGTGCCTTTTTAATAGTTGAAAGTGATTGGATAGCGACTAACGCCCCTCTCACGCCCACCATTTTCCAAAACACATCCAATCATAATTTTGAGATATCCATTTTGTTCAACGTAGTTGAACGTTCTGGAAATTAGGTCTTTTAGGATGAAAACCCCCTCAGCGCCCTCACTGCAAGGGTTGTAAGTTATGCCCTGAGGGTATATGAGGTTTATATAGAAAGTTGTTGTATAAATCATAGGCAGAGCGATCGCGCTGCCTAAGTAAAGAACGGGGAAGCTCGAGAACGAGACAAGAAAGGGGGACTAAGTAAAGAGGAGGACAATCCCCTACAATCCTCAGGGCAAGGGTTTTAAGTTATGCCCTGGGGGCATATACGAACGATGTTGGCACAATGTATTATTTATTAATTTTTTCTTGTAGAGCAGGGCACTTCGTATCGAAGAAGTTGTCATAGAAACTTCGAAAAGGGCTCATTCAATTGGAAATTGGAGTGGCTTGTGCTACTTTTTAATAGTCGAAAGGGATTGGAAGGCAACTAACACCCCTTCCACGCCCACCATTTCCCGAAACACATGCAATCAAAGTTTCGAGATAGCCATTTTGTTCAGCGTAGTTGATTTCGAGATAGAAATTATGTTTTTGAGGACAGTCCCCCACAGCCCTTAGGGCAAAGATTGTAAATTATGCCCTGGGGGCATATAATGTTTTTTATAGAAGGTGTTGCCGTAGATACTTCAAAAAAAGCTCATTCGATTGGAAATTCAAAGGGCTAGTTCTCTTTTTAATAGTCAAAATTGATTAGAGGACAACTTACCCGCCTCTCACGCCCACCTTTTCCCCAAACACACCCAATAAAGATTTTGAGACAGCCATTCTCTTCCACGCAGTTCAAAGTTAAGGAAATTATACCTTTGAGCAGGACACTCCCCCCACAGTCTTCAGGGCAAGGGTTATAAGTTATGCCTTGGGGGCATATAATGTTTTTTATAGAAGGTGTTGCCGTAGATACTTCAAAAAAGCTCATTCGATTGGAAATTCAAAGGGCTAGTTCCCTTTTTAATAGTCAAAATTAATTGGAGGACAACTTACCCGCCTCTCACGCCCACCTTTTCCCCAAACACATCCAATAAAGATTTTGAGACAGCCATTCTGTTCCACGCAGTTCAAAGTTAAGGAAATTATACCTTTGAGCAGGACACTCCCCCCACAGTCGTCAGGGCAAGGGTTATAAGTTATGCCCTGGGGGTATATAAGGTTTTGATTGAAATCTTTGTCGTAGAAACTTGAAAAAGGGCTCATTCGATTGAAAATTCAAAGGGCTAGTGCCCTTTTTAATGAGTGATTTGAGGGCAACTAACCCCCCTCTCACGCCCATCTTTTCTCCAAACACATCCACTCAATCTTTTAGATAGCCATTTTATTCAACGTAGTTGAAAGTTTTGGAAATTAGGTCTTTAAGGATGACAACCCCCCCCCCCCCACAGCCCTCAGGGCAAGGGTTGTGAGTTATGCCTCGGGGGCATATAAGGTTTTTATTGAAAGCGCAGAAACTTCAAAAGAGCTCATTCAATAGGACATTGAAAGGGCTAGTGCATTTTTTAATAGTTGAAAGTGATTGGAGAGTGACTAACGCCCCTCTCGCGCCCACCATTTTCCAAACACATCCAATCAAAATTTGGAGATATCCATTTTTTTCAACGTAGTTGAAAGTTCTTGAAATTAGGTCTTTTAGGATGAGAACCCCCTCAGAGCCCTCAGTGCAAGGGTTGTAAGTTATGCCCTGGAGGCATATACAGTTTATATAGAAAGTTGTTATAGAAATTTCAAAAAGGGCTCATTTGTTTGAAAATTGAAATTGCCCTTTTTCATAGTCAAAAGTGAGTGGAGAGTAATTAATCCCCTCTTGCGCCCACCGTTTGCCCAAAAACATTCAATCAAAGTTTAGAGATAGCCATTTTGTTCAACCTAGTTGAAAGTTCTAGAAATTATGTATTTAAGGATGAGAATCCCCCAGAGCCCCAAGGGTAAAGGTTTTAAGTTCCACCCTGGGGGCATATAAGGTTTTTATAGGTATAGTTTTTGTAAAACTTGAAAAAAGGGTTATTCAATTTGAAACTGAGAGTTCTAGCGACTTTTTTAAGAGTTGAAAGGAATGTTACGGTAACTCACCTCCCATTGATGCATAACATTCCCCCAATCATATTCAGTCAAATTTTTAGAGAAATATTGTGTTCAATATATTTGACAACTAATGTACTTAAGTCTTTAAGAATGACAACCCCCAGCACTCAGGGCAAGCGTTGTAAGTTATGCCCTGGGGGCATATAAGATTGTTATTGAAAGTTTTGTTGTAGAAACTTCAAAAGGGCTCATTTGATTGGAAATTGAAAGTGCTAGGGCCATTTTTAATAGTTGAAAGTTTTTGGAGAGCGACTATCGCCCCTCTCACGCCCACCAGTTACCCAAACACATCCAATCAAAATTTTGAAATAGCCATT
This sequence comes from Artemia sp. Qi Xiang Cuo, assembly GCF_049724085.1. NCBI lineage: Eukaryota > Metazoa > Arthropoda > Branchiopoda > Anostraca > Artemiidae > Artemia > Artemia sp. Qi Xiang Cuo. Next base: position 42,737,593 of record NC_142803.1, read on the forward strand.
TTTTTAACGTAGTTGAAAGTTCTGGAAATTTGGTCTTAGAGGATGACAACCACCCTAACAGACCTTAGGGCAAGGGTTGTAATTTATGCCCTGGGGGCATATAAGGTGTTTATATAAAGCGTTGTCGTTTCCTAAATGGCTCATTCGATTGGTAAACCAAAGGCCTAGTGCTCTTTTTAATAGTCGAAAGTGATTGGAAGGCTTGACAGTTTTATAGTAAAGATTGATGTGGGTATAATGTATTATTTTTTGTTGTTGTTGCTGTTTAGACCAGGGCTCTTCGTATCAAAGGAGTTGTCGTGGGAACTTTGAAAAGGGTTCAATCAATTGAAAATAGAAAGGGCTGATGCCCTTTTTAATATTAGAAAGTAATTGGAGGGCAACTAATCTCCCTTCAACTCTCACCCTCCCATTTGCCCATTATGTTTAAAAACTAAATGTTGCCCTAAGATTAAATCAAAATGCACAGTGTTAATGCTTATTCCCAATAAGACATCTCAGCAGTATACCATAAACGACTGAGGGTAATATGTTCAAACCTTCGGGGCTACTTCGGCTCTTAAAATTTAACCAAATTAAAATAGCGCAAGTGTAGCCAAGCTATCAAAGAAAGTAAACAGATTTTTTTTTGCAAATCGTATCAAGTTTTCCATCTCAGGTCAACTAGAGGAGGTATGAAACTAAATTGAACAGTATTATTTGTGTCCGAATTTTTAAAAGGGTGTATGTTGTTAAAAATTGCAGAAAATTTTTCTCCAGCATACAAATAGCAGGCCAAACTATAAAGTCATAAAAAACGAAAATATTTAAAGTCTCATTTTCTTTTTCCCTGGAAAGATTATGTCAATATAAAACGAACAGAAAGTAATTAAAAAAAAATTTCCACAAAATAAGTTTTGCAAAGAAAAGTAAAGAACTTCATTAAATAAAAAATGAGCAAAAATAAAATCAAATAATCTACCAAGCGTGAAACTACCACAAATCAGTTTCGATAAATAAATGAAACCCAAAACGAACAGAAATTACTATAAATAAGCGAGTCAAACTCAAAACTAGCAGAAATAACATGAGTAGGGATCAAAACCCCTATGCCTTCCCAAGGCAAGAACATAATTTGCACTTTACTGAAAAAAATATAATTTTTTTTACATTTATAACCTTAATAAATCAAATAATATTAACATTTTAAATAACAAATATCAGTATATGTATACTAAACAGACAATGCACATTCCATTTGTATATTTTTCAGTAAAGTGCAAGCTATGTTCTGGCCTTGGGAAGGCATAGGGGTTTTGATCCCAACTCATGTTAATTTCTGCTCGTTTTGAGTTTGACTCGGTTATTTATTGTAATTTCTGTTCGTTTTGGGTTTCATTTATTTATCGATGCTGATTTATGGTAGTTTCACGCTTGGTAGATTATTTAATTTTATTTTTGCTCATTTTTTGTTTAACGGAGTTCTTTACTTTACTTTGAAAAACTTATTTTGTGAAAATTTTTTTTTAATTAATCAGCTCACAGAAGCAAACACAATAATTGCCACGCTAGGAAATGTTAATAGTGAATACACTATTGAAAACTACTAGCCATACAATAATTGATATTGTGGATTTGCGTCATATCCGACACTGACGTAGCGAATCTTAATGTTATTTGCCTTAGAGCAAATCTCTCGAATGTGAAATAAATCTCAGAGCTTCCGATGCATATATTCCATAGGGGAAAAGCAAGCATAAATTCACTAAGATGTACGAAAATCTACTTAATGAATTAACATAACTAAGAATAGACATGGCAAACCTACCTTGTTTAACAGAATTCTGTATCTGCCTTACAGTTATTAGTTCTTTAACTGCAAAGAGCTGATTTTCACTAAACTGATGAAATTGTAGCCTCTGAACTGGCAGGTTACCCCTAAAGGACAGATTTCCCACATTCCTTCACAACTCACAGCAAATTCTCTACAATTTGCCAAAAATACTCTTCTAGCTGACGATTGTGTTACATGGTCTGCTCAATTCACGAGTTTTAATTAACGAAGCGCTATCCTTGAAAAAATATGTTGCTTATTATATGCCGTACGTGTGAAAAATTTCACTATGTTTCTAACCTCAAAAACATACAAATCGACCAGAAAGGCTATTTTTTGTAATTAAAGCACTTAAATTCTCGCATATACTCACTCAATTCTGTGGGTAATGGATTCCTTATAGGCTATTTTATAAATCCCTAATGCGAAAAATCCTATACCAATTACGGCTTATATGGTTATCTCCTATAACCTACGGAAAATATTCCCTGAAACGATATTACTTATTTGCCACTTCAACTCACCACGCTTAAAACTATGATTGTAAAGGGGGTGGCCCACAGGCACAACCTAACGGTTATCTGAGGTTGGCCATCAGTTTAAAACTATCAAAGGTCTTTGTAAAAAAAAAAAAAAAAAAAAAAAAAAAAAAAAAAAAAAAAAAACCACTCAGTTTGTGAAAAGACACTGTCATGGATTGGCAGTATCTTCTCACAAACTGAAAGGTTTTTTTATAACGATTTTTAATAATTTTAAACAGATTGTCGCACAGTATTTCGAAAGCTAAAAATAGAAGCCGATGACCATAATTACACCTGCGAGATTGAATCTAATTATCACTCATAAGACATGAATTTCCTAAAACGGCTTTCTGTTTCATCTCTTGATAAGAAAACATCCAATAATTAAGATCTTGTTAACAAACGACTTTTCTATTTATAACTATAATTGAAATATGGTTTAAACATTCAGTGTAGCAGATATAGCTAGAAATCATTAAATTGCTAACATACTTTGACTAGTAAAATATTTATTTGCATAAGAAGATAAAACTTATAGTTTAAGTCAAATTTTAATGCCTATTATAAGGATTAGAGTTTCTTCAACTAATTAGAATAGAATTGGTATTAAAAATTTTTAAATTCATTAAAAAATATTTAATTAAGTGATGTTAAGCAGACTGCTGATTAATAGTACAACTTTTTTCCTAGCAGCCTATTTTGTTTAGATCCTAACAGTTAGGTCGACATGACCAAAGTAAGTCAGCGAAATTCCCGACAACTAAACGAAGACTCTTGGAGTGTTCTGTAGGGACGTAAGATTCATAAAAGAAGAGACAATCCACCAGGTCATGGCCTATGAAGAGAAGGCAGACGCTGCCTTAAAAACAGAGAGATTGTGTATCAAAACTGAACAAACAGTTGAAATTTTTTTCAACTTAGGAAAAAGATAAAACTGACCCTGTACTTGGTAGTGGTGTCTACAGAGTCCCGTGTTCACGTGGGAAATTTTACATTGGTAGGACTCATCAACAACTTGGTGAACGTTTGCATGAACACACAATTTCAATAGATAAGTCCCTGAGATTAGAAAATAAAAATGACAACTTTGATTCCGCCTTGCCCCTTTATATCTTTGAAAATCCTACACATCTTGTTCTTTTTGAGGAGGCAACTTTAATATTTACTGTAAATGGCCTACCGCAATCTTTTAAAGAGGCCGTTGAGATAAAAGAAAAATATATATAAAAAGAAATTTGGCTATAAATAGAGACACTGGAGATATTCCATTAAGTCCAATTTATAACAAGTTAATATTAAAAGACTCAATCAATATTTTCACCCAATCTAATTTAAGAGAACCTATTTGCATGTGTAATGAAAACCGAAATTGCAGACAAGCTAAGATTATTGCAAGTCAAAAAATTCTTGCTCAATCATTTAGGTAAATCCCTTTTCATTGATTCCTGCCTGGCTTTTATTCAGTGTCTGTTCTCTTTTTGTCGGGTAAACTTCAAAAGGTTAGACTGTTGTTGTTTTTTTCTTTTTGTTTTCTTTTTTTTTAGCACTGAGGACGACTTGGCGGAGCTCCTTGTCAAAATATTTGCTTGTTCTTCGTCTTCATCACTGGCTGACAAAATCATCGTTTTCTTACCTTTTTCAATTTTATTTTTCATTTCTTACTCCCTTTCCTCTCTTAGTTCCAACTGTCATGTATAGCCAGTAGGTGTTAGAATGTATTTATACCAGGGCCTTTACGGGGTGCTATACTGGGTCCAAAGCAGGCAGCTATCTTACCTTCGTGGGAGCAAAGATCCTTCTCCACATTAGCAAGAAGAAGAAGCATGCACCAAACAGAAAACTAAACATAAGAAAATTGAATTCTGATCACATGAAACATGAGTTTTGCTTTCAGCTCCAAAACAGGTACGATGCCCTACCCACTGATGTACAAGACGCCAAATAATTGTGGCAGTAGATCAAGACCTCAACCACTTAAGTTGCTTCCGACATACTGCGCTTCTTCCACCCCTCTAAAAGAGCTGGATTTCCAAATGATCCTTAGAATTGATTGAGCAGAGACGATCTTCAAGCCACCAGAGCAAGCAGTCAAAAGCTGAACTGAAAAAGCATATCAAACAAAGCATAAGAAAAGACCGCATCCATCACCAGTTGTTCATAAACTAGAAAACTCAGTGTGTAGTAACCTGACGAATTAAGTCAGAAATTGAATTAAATAAAAGCGATTAAAAATGCAACAACGCAAATGATAAGTTATAAAGAAGTTTGGAAATAATGGGTTCTAGATAAGAAGTTTTGAAATTGGCCACCAAATTAAGAGCTGACGGAATTGCTGTTGAGATACGGGATTTTGCAATGCCCACTTCCTTGTTTCAAACAGGAAGTATGGTCAGGGCACAAAGTATATATATGCCTGTTTTTGCGATAACGCGTTGTAATCCTGGAACTATTTTTATTACCTCTGGATTTTTGGATCGTCTTGGGATTGTAAGTGATATATGATTTAATTATTATTTGCATGTGTTATCTTATGATTATGTCTGTAACCAGAGCCAAGTCCTTTACTGTTGTCTGCTGTAAAGTTTAATAGAAGTTATCATATTATACCAAACCTCTCTATACAGCATTATTTACACATCTCGTCAATACTCAGTTTTAAAAGGCGCCTCAATAGCCCAAATAGCACGAGTTAAAGTTGACATTTAAGGCAGGACTAACGGAAGTTACGGGAAGTTAAAGCAAAAACAGTCATGTTTGCTTATATGTCTTAAAATAAACTACAGTATGTAGGAATAGATAAGAAAACACTGTTGGAGGGTCGAGTTTGGAACTATGGGACGTAAAAAAATTAATGGTGGTGGCAATAGGCCCTTTTTAAAGATTCACCGACTTCCCTTTAAATTGATACACAGATATGCATGCAAATTTAAGCCAAGACCGCTGCAGCTAAAGCACGGTGTATAAAAAAAATATGAAGACAAGGAAAAAAAAACTTGGATAAGGAACACCTTTAGAATAAGGGGAGAGCCTACGAGAAGACTGTGGCTGCAAACAAAGAGTGTGGCTATGGCTATAAACAATAGATCGTTGTGTTTACATGTTTTTAATAAGCCTATTAGCTTCAACAGAGTCACAAGTAAAACTGCTGTTGAGCCTACCAGACACTTCTTAAGGCGATCAAGCACCAAATAGATACAACTGAGATGAGGATACAACAAGAAGGTAAAAAGTCAGAAAATTCCATCTCAAGCTTTTTCAAAGCTAATTCTCAAGCTAAAAGTTTAGCTATTGTTCAATATAATTGAAAAAAGATATATATATACGTTTAGAAAACGATAAACTTTCGATCAGCGAAGTATAACTGCGAAGCCAGGATATATATATATATATATATATATATATATATATATATATATATATATATATATATATATATATATATATATATATATATATATATATATATATATATATATATATATATATATATATATATATATATATATATATATATATATATATATATATATATATATATATATATATATATATATATATATATATATATATATATATATATATATATATATATATATATATATATATATATATATATATATATATATATATATATATATATATATATATATATATATATAGATGGAAAAAACTAAAGCTATATAATTTAACAGTCAAAGATTCCGAGGAACATATTAGTAGTAACCATCTATTGAATTTGAGGACGCCCCCGTACCAAACAGGTTTTTCTGGTAGTCCTATTCTACAGGGGCATTACACCTTTCAAAGAGATTTACGCAATTTCTAGTTCAAGGTATATACATGTCTTTTTTTTAGTGATAAACCTGTATTTTAAAACCAGAGCATCTTGTTTCGCTATTCAATTATTTTTTGTATATATTCAGGTTTCAAATTAGGTTCTTCAACAGTTTTGAATAGTTCATTCAACTTAGCACTACTGACATTTTTTGTGAACATTTACATAGAAATGGATAATTCTAAGCAATTTCTGGTGAGTAAAATTTTCTCATTATTATAATAAAAAGAAATTGTCTTGTCATTAAGTTAAGGAAGAAATTCTTTCCTTACACTGTGTGGTTACCTCTTTTAAAAAGCTTCCTTCATCATTAAATATTAAATGATCCATATATTTCAATTTTAGCAAATATTCAAAAAAGAGAGACATGTTCACTTTGATTTTGGTTCATTGTATATGAAAAATTAAAATAGAATGGCAGAAACAACCACTTTGCTACTGGTTAATCTATTTGACTACTTAAGACGGACACTAGAACTAAAGGTAATTACGCGATTAGAAGCCTATTGCTTAGGATCTGAAACCTCTACATAGATCTCTTATGGACTGAAATTTAAAGTGCGATTTTTATCAATATCAGTGGGCCTTTTTAGGGATGT